>NC_069503.1:436348187-436397867 GCF_027579735.1 Bombina bombina
CGCCTTGCAGATTTGTTCCACACAAGCCTCATTTTTAAAGGCCCAGAAAGAAGAGACAGCCCTAGTGGAATGAGCCATATAATCCTTTCAGGAGGCTGTCTCATAAACTAACCAAATAACACTTCTCAACCAAAAGCAAAGAGTAGAAGAAGTGGCATTCTGGCCCTTACGTTTACCAGAAAATACAACAAAAAGGGCAGTAGATTGACGAAAATCTCTAGCTGCCTGCAGATAAAACTTCAGAGCATGCACAACATCCAGGTTATGCAAGAGCTATTCCTTATGAGAAGAAGGATTAGAACAGAATGAAGGAACAACAATTTCCTGATTGATATTACGGTCCGAAACCCTCTCTCAGACCCTACAAGCAGAATAAATAGTGAGCAGAAACAAAACCTTCCAAGAAAATAACTTAATATCAACAGAGTGCATAGGCTCAAATGGAGCCTGCTGCATAACTCTAAGAACAATATTAAGGCTCCATGGAGGAGCATCAGGCTTAAACACAGGCCTAATTCTGACTAAGGCCTGAACAAAAGATAGGTTTGTTCTCAGAGGAAGGCTTTTTGGATTGCTTACCCTTATTCCAAGACTGGTTAGACCTCCATGAGATTTTGGCTTGTTCAGGTTTGGAAGAAGAGGATGATTTTTGCCCCTTGAAATTACAAAGGGAACGAAAATTAGAAGTCTGGCAACCCTTAGGTCTAGCCTTCTTATCCTGTGGCAGAAAAACATAATTTATGTAAGAACTTACCTGATAAATTCATTTCTTTCATATTAGCAAGAGTCCATGAGCTAGTGACGTATGGGATATACATTCCTACCAGGAGGGGCAAAGTTTCCCAAACCTCAAAATGCCTATAAATACACCCCTCACCACACCCACAAATCAGTTTAACGCATAGCCAAGAAGTGGGGTGATAAGAAAAAAGTGCGAAAGCATAAAAAATAAGGAATTGGAATAATTGTGCTTTATACAAAAAAAAAAAAAAACCACCACAAAAAAGGGTGGGCCTCATGGACTCTTGCAGGTAAGTTCTTACATAAATTATGTTTTCTTTCATGTAATTAGCAAGAGTCCATGAGCTAGTGACGTATGGGATAATGAATACCCAAGATGTGGATCTTCCACGCAAGAGTCACTAGAGAGGGAGGGATAAAATAAAGACAGCCAATTCCGCTGAAAATAATCCACACCCAAAATAAAGTTTAAATCTTATAATGAAAAAAACTGAAATTATAAGCAGAAGAATCAAACTGAAACAGCTGCCTGAAGTACTTTTCTACCAAAAACTGCTTCAGAAGAAGAAAACACATCAAAATGGTAGAATTTAGTAAAAGTATGCAAAGAAGACCAAGTTGCTGCTTTGCAAATCTGATCAACCGAAGCTTCATTCCTAAACGCCCAGGAAGTAGAAACTGACCTAGTAGAATGAGCTGAAATCCTTTGAGGCGGAGTTTTACCCGACTCAACATAAGCATGATGAATTAAAGATTTCAACCAAGATGCCAAAGAAATGGCAGAGGCCTTCTGACATTTCCTAGAACAGGAAAAGATAACAAATAGATTAGAAGTCTTTCGGAAATTTTTCGTAGCTTCAACATAATATTTCAAAGCTCTAACTACATCCAAAGAATGCAAAGATCTCTCCTTAGAATTCTTAGGATTAGGACAAAATGAAGGAACCTCAATTTCTCTACTAATGTTGTTGGAATTCACAACCATAGGTAAAAATTTAAAAGAAGTTCGCAACACCGCCTTATCCTGATGAAATATCAGAAAAGGAGATTCACAAGAAAGAGCAGATAATTCAGAAACTCTTCTAGCAGAAGAGATGGCCAAAAGAAACAAAACTTTCCAAGAAAGTAGTTTAATGTCCAGTGAATGCATAGTTTCAATAGGAGGAGCCTGAAGAGCCCCCAGAACCAAATTCAAACTCCAAGGAGGAGAAATTGACTTAATAACAGGCTTTATACGAACCAAAGCTTGTACAAAACAATGAATATCAGGAAGATTAGCAATCTTTCTGTGAAAAAGAACAGAAAGAGCAGAGATTTGTCCTTTCAAGGAACTTGCAGACAAACCTTTATCCAAACCATCCTGAAGAAACTGTAAAATTCTCGGAATTCTAAAAGAATGCCAGGAAAAATTATGAGAAAGACACCAAGAAATGTAAGTCTTCCAGACTCGATAATATATCTTCCTAGATACAGATTTACGAGCCTGTAACATAGTATTAATCACAGAGTCAGAGAAACCTCTTTGACTAAGAATCAAACGTTCAATCTCCATACCTTCGAATTTAAGGATTTGAGATCCTGATGGAAAAAAAGGACCTTGCGATAGAAGGTCTGGTCTTAACGGAAGAGTCCACGGTTGGGAAGAGGCCATCAGGACAAGATCTGCATACCAAAACCTGTGAGGCCATGCTGGAGCAACCAGCAGAAAAAACGAGCATTCCTTCAGAATCTTGGAAATTACTCTTGGAAGAAGAACTAGAGGCGGAAAGATATAGACAGGATGATACTTCCAAGGAAGTGACACTGCATCCACTGCTTCCACCTGAGGATCCCTGGATCTGGACAGATAACTGGGAAGTTTCTTGTTTAGATGAGAAGCCATCAGATCTATTTCTGGAAGTCCCCACATTTGAACAATCTGAAGAAAAACCTCTGGGTGAAGAGACCATTCGCCTGGATGTAAAGTTTGACGACTGAGATAATCCGCTTCCCAATTGTCTATACCTGGGATATGAACCGCAGAAATTAGACAGGAGCTGGATTCCGCCCAAACCAGTATTCGAGATACTTCTTTCATAGCCAGAGGACTGTGAGTCCCTCCTTGATGATTGATATATGCCACAGTTGTGACATTGTCTGTCTGAAAACAAATGAACGACTCTCTCTTTAGAAGAGGCCATGACTGAAGAGCTCTGAAAATTGCACTGAGTTCCAAAATATTGATTGGTTATCTCACCTCCTGAGATTCCCAAACCCCTTGTGCTGTCAGAGACCCCCAAACAGCTCCCCAACCTGTCAGACTTGCATCTGTTGAAATCACAGTCCAGGTCGGAAGAACAAAAGAAGCCCCCTGAACTAAACGATGGTGATCTGTCCACCACGTCAGAGAGTGTCGTACAATCGGTTTTAAAGATATCAATTGAGATATCTTTGTGTAATCCCTGCACCACTGGTTCAGCATACAAAGCTGAAGAGGTCGCATGTGAAAACGAGCAAAGGGGATCGCGTCCGATGCAGCAGTCATAAGACCTAGAATTTCCATGCATAAGGCTACCGAAAGGAATGATTGAGACTGAAGGTTTCGACAAGCTGAAACCAATTGCAGACGTCTTTTTTCTGTCAGCAACAGAGTCATGGACACTGAATCTATCTGGAAACCTAAAAAGGTTACCCTTGTCTGAGGAATCAACAAACTCTTTGGTAAATTGATCCTCCAACCATGTTCTCGAAGAAACAATACAAGTTGATTCGTATGAGATTCTGCTAAAAGTGAAGACTGAGCAAGTACCAAGATATCATCCAAATAAGGAAATACCACAATACCCTGTTCTCTGATTACAGACAGAAGGGCACCGAGAACCTTTGTAAAAATCCTTGGAGCTGTTGCTAGGCCAAACGGCAGAGCCACAAACTGGTAATGCTTGTCTAGAAAAGAGAATCTCAGAAACTGATAGTGATCTGGATGAATCGGAATATGCAGATATGCATCCTGTAAATCTATTGTGGACATATAATGCCCTTGCTGAACAAAAGGCAGGATAGTCCTTATAGTTACCATTTTGAATGTTGGTATCCTTACATAACGATTCAATATTTTTAAATCCAGAACTGGTCTGAAGGAATTCTCCTTCTTTGGTACAATGAAGAGATTTGAGTAAAACCCCAGCCCCTGTTCCAGAACTGGAACTGGTAAAATTACTCCAGCCAACTCTAGATCTGAAACACATTTCAGAAATGCTTGAGCCTTCGCTGGATTTACTGGGACACGGGAAAGAAAAAATCTTCTTGCAGGAGGCCTTATCTTGAAGCAAATTCTGTACCCTTCTGAAACAATGTTCTGAATCCAAAGATTGTGAATTGAATTGATGCAAATTTCTTTGAAAAATCGTAATCTGCCCCCTACCAGCTGAGCTGGAACGAGGGCCGCACCTTCATGTGGACTTGGGAGCTGGCTTTGGTTTTCTAAAAGGCTTGGATTTATTCCAGACTGGAGATGGTTTCCAAACTGATACCGCTCCTGAGGGTGAAGGATCAGGCTTTTGTTCCTTATTGTGACGAAAGGAACGAAAACGATTATTAGACCTAAATTTACCTTTAGATTTTTTATCCTGTGGTAAAAAAGTTCCTTTTCCTCCAGTAACAGTTGAGATAATAGAATCCAACTGTGAACCAAATAATTTATTACCCTGGAAAGAAAGGGAAAGCAAAGTTGACTTAGAAGACATATCAGCATTCCAAGTTTTAAGCCATAAAGCTCTTCTAGCTAAAATAGCTAGAGACATATACCTGACATCAACCCTAATGATATAAAAGATGGCATCACAAATAAAATTATTAGCATGTTAAAGAAGATTAACAATGCTATGAGAATTATGATCTGTTACTTGTTGCGTTAAAGCTTCTAACCAAAAAGTTGAAGCTGCAGCAACATCCGATATAGCAGGTCTAAGAAGATTACCTGAACATAAGTAAGCTTTTCTTAGAAAGGATTACATTTTCCTATCTAAAGGATCTTTAAAGGAAGTACTATCTGCCGTAGGAATAGTAGTACGTTTAGCAAGAGTAGAGATAGCCCCATCAACTTTAGGGATTTTGTCCCAAAATTCTAATCTGTCAGATTGCACAGGATATAATTGCTTAAAACGTTTAGAAGGAGTAAATGAATTACCCAAATTATTCCATTCCCTGGAGATTACTTCAGAAATAGCATCAGGGACAGGAAAAACTTCTGGAATAACTACAGGAGATTTAAAAACCTTATTTAAACGTTTAGATTTAGTATCAAGAGGACCAGAATCCTCTATTTCTAATGCAATTAAGACTTCTTTAAGTAAAGAACGAATAAATTCCATTTTGAACAAATATGAAGATTTATCAGCATCAACCTCTGAAACAGAATCCTCTGAACCAGAGGAATCATTATCAGAATCAGAATGATGATGTTCATTTAAAAATTCATCTGAAAAATGAGAAGTTTTAAAGGACCTTTTACGTTTACTAGAAGGAGGAATAACAGACATAGCCTTCTTAATGGATTTAGAAACAAAATCTCTTATGTTAACAGGAACACTCTGAGCATTAGATGTTGATGGAACAACAACAGGTAATGTAACATTACTAAAGGAAATATTATCTGCATTAACAAGTTTGTCATGACATTCATTACAAACAACAGCTGGAGGAACAGATACCACAAGTTTACAGCAAATACACTTAACTTTGGTAGATCCAGCACCAGGCAGCGATTTTCCAGAAGTATCTTCTGACTCAGGGTCAATCTGGGACATCTTGCAATATGTAATAGAAAAAACAACATATAAAGCAAAATTGATCAAATTCCTTAAATGACAGTTTCAGGAATGGGAAAAAATGCCAGTGAACAAGCTTCTAGCAACCAGAAGCAATAAACAATGAGACTTAAATAATGTGGAGACAATAGTGACGCCCATAATTTTTAGCGCCAAAAAAGACGCCCACATTATTTGGCGCCTAAATGCTTTTGGCGCCAAAAATGACGCCACATCCGGTAACGCCGACACTTTTGGCGCAAAAAAACGTCAAAAAATGACGCAACTTCCGGTGACACGTATGACGCCGGAAACAAAGAAAAAATTTTTTTGCGCCAAAAAAGTCTGCGCCAAGAATGACGCAATAAAATGAAGCATTTTCAGCCCCCGCAAGCCTAACAGCCCACAGGGAAAAAAGTCAAATTGATTGATTGATTGATTTATTCATATGCATTATCCCAAATATGAAACTGACTGTCTGAAATAAGGAACGTTGAACATCCTGAGTCAAGGCAAATAAATGTTTAAACACATATATTTAGAACTTTATATAAAAGTGCCCAACCATAGCTTAGAGTGTCACAAAAATAAGACTTACTTACCCCAGGACACTCATCTACATGAAGTAGAAAGCCAAACCAGTACTGAAACGAGAATCAGCAGAGGTAATGGTATATATAAGAGTATATCGTCGATCTGAAAAGGGAGGTAAGAGATGAATCTCTACGACCGATAACAGAGAACCTATGAAATAGACCCCGTAGAAGGAGATCATTGAATTCAAATAGGCAATACTCTCTTCACATCCCTCTGACATTCACTGCACGCTGAGAGGAAAACCGGGCTCCAACCTGCTGCGGAGCGCATATCAACGTAGAATCTAGCACAAACTTACTTCACCACCTCCATAGGAGGCAAAGTTTGTAAAACTGATTTGTGGGTGTGGTGAGGGGTGTATTTATAGGCATTTTGAGGTTTGGGAAACTTTGCCCCTCCTGGTAGGAATGTATATCCCATACGTCACTAGCTCATGGACTCTTGCTAATTACATGAAAGAAAGCTCCCTTTCCACCTGTGACCATGGAAATGATTTCAGTCAGACCAGGGCTAAATAAAGTCTTGCCCTTAAAGGGTAGAAACAGAAGCTTAGACTTAGTTGTCATGTCAGCAGACCAAGACTTTAGCTACAGGGCTCTACGAGATAGGACGGCAAAACTAGAAATCTTTGCCCTCAAGCGATCTACTTACATGCTGGCATCACCTATAAAAGTATTAACCAGCTTTAAGCCTTGATCCTATACTGGATCTCCTCTATAGTAGTCTCCTCCGAAATCAGATTGGACAAGTAGTCGCACCAATATGAGGCTGCACCAGAAACTGTTGCAATACTAGCAACAGGATGCCATTGTAGACCCTGGTGTAGAAACATTTTTTATAAGTAACCTTCCAGTTTCCTGTCCATGGGGTCCTTAAAAGAGGAACTATCCTCTTGCGGAATAGTGGTTCTCTTGGCTAAAGTGGATATAGCGCCCTCTACTTTAGGAACAGTGTGCCAAAGATCTTGCCCAGAGTCATCAACAGGAAACATCTTTTTAAAAAGAGGAGATGAGGAAAAAGGAACCCCCGGCTTCTCCCATTCCTGAGATATGTCAGACATGCAATCTAGAACAGGAAATACTTCCACAGATGTGGGTTTGAACCGTATTCCACCCAGCTCCGTGTCACATTTTTTTGTGTGTGTGACGTATTCTTCGGCATCCATTTGAAATAATGGCCATTAGGCGGCCACGAATTCAACCTAACCGCCCCTCTATCTAGAGCGCATGCGCACATCCCATTGCATAGGGAACAAGCCTGGTTGCACATAAGGAACAAGCCTGGTTGCTTATGTAGAGAGCGGGTGGGACTGCTCTCTACATCAGAATACAGCATCAGACCAGGAAGTCTAAGGAGGGCGGAGCGAGGTGTGATGCATACTATAATTAAAAATGTTAAAAAAAAATAGTTTACAACTTTTTTTTTTTAAATTAAAACTTAGCAATGTAATTAATTGAAGGAAAGGCTACCTGCTTGAATGATCGGTGAGGCAAAACTTTACAATCACCTGCCCCCTACCAAAAAAATCTGGATCAGGGGCCACACCTTGATGTGGTTTTAGAGGCAAAAGTAGTTTTCTTAGCCTGCTTAGACTTATTCCAGTTAGCACTGGGTCTCCAAACTGAACCAGAAGTACTCTGTTTTTGATCAGAGAAAACTTTGCTCATTTGTTCTTTATTCTGGCGAAAGATTAACCCTTAGATTTTTTTTTTTTTTTTAGGTAAAAAAGTCCCTTTACCCCTGGTAACAGCAGAAATAATCCAAATCTGATCCAAACAATTTCTTACCCTGAAAGAAAAGATAGAACAATCTAGATTTAGACACCATATTAACAGACCAGGATTTAAGCCATAAAGCTCTCCTGGCAAGAACTACTGCCAAAGACATACTTTTGACATTCATTTTCAAAATATCAAAAACAGCATCACAAATAAAAGAATTTGCATTTTTAAGTAAACTTAAAGGATTGTCACAAACAGGATCCTCAAAACACTGTTCATAAAGACTGAATAACCAATACGTGGAAGTAGCAGTCACATCAGCTATAGAAATGGCTGGCCTAAGTAAGCAAGTAACCTGCTGGTAAAAAAGCCCTTCTGAGAAGAGACTATAACTTTTTGTCTAGAGGGTCTTTAAAATAAGTACTTTCTTCCAAAGGAATAGTAGTACACTTAACCAAAGTGGAAGTAGCCCCATCAACCTTAGGAACTGTTTCCCATAACTCAATATTAGGAGCTAGTATATATTTTCTTACACCTTGCAGAAGGGTATAATGAATTTCCAGGCTTAGATCATTCTTTAGAAATCATGTCAGAGACAGTCTTAAAAACAGAATTTAAATGATTACAAGGCTTGTCACCAGAAGCATTAGGATTTTTTACCCCTAAAGTAATTAAGACCTCATTTAAAAGAGAACGAATACGTTCAACTTTAAACAAACAAGAGGAAATATCAGGCACATCTTCATTCTTAAACCAGGCAAAGAAAAGACTGAGGTATGTGTGAGGGGTTATATAGAGCTCTTTGGGTTTGGGAATCTTTGCCTCCTACAAGTAGTAGGGAAGGTAATTTTCATGAGTAATGGATTGTGGACTTTCACCACCTGAATGAAAGAAATAATCATCCTTTGGCAGGTATGCTAGTCTCTAAACAAAATGTTCATGACATTCAGACAAACAACTCACTTGCAGAACTAGACTGAAGTGTAGAATTTTGGTTAACGGTGAAATACAATTATGTTCTCAACAATTTGGATTTGTCATAAATGGTGCAATATTTTTTTATATCCATTCATTTCTTACCTGGCTATAGGTAGAACGTTGGAACCAGTGTACATCATAATAAAGAAGAATACTCCAGTAAGATAGAAACGAGGCAGCTGTGGGTTGTCTTGCATGATGTGATAGAGCAATATGGAAACCTTCTCAACCAGGATGGGGTCAAACGTCAGCAAAAGCTGAGAAATGAAATGAAAACAAAACCTGCTTTCAAACCAAGCTGGAGGGAAGTTTAAATGGGAGCAAAAAAGTTTAGAATATGTAAGCAATTCTAAACTTTTTCCTATGCTTAAAAAAATACAACAAAAAAATAAAAATAATAATATATATATATATTTATAATGGAAAATACCACGAAAAGATGAACATCACAGCCCAGAAAATAAAGGTGATAAGAAGCATTAATATGTTTCCAGTACACAGAGAATTTTGAAATATAATATAATAAATGTATGAAACACCTTACCTGGGTTATATGGGGAAGGCAAGTGTTATCGGTCAGTAGCCTCTTTACCTTGGGCAACGGTCTTATAATGGCATTATCCTGATCTCTAAAAAAAAATAACAATAATAATAATTGTTATTTTAAAGAAAATGTCAAAACACATCCAAATGACTATTTCCAAAAAATAAATTAAGAAGACACAAGCATATACACGTGTAACTCATCACTAACAGAATGCTATTGTTCATACCTAGTGAAAGACCCTTTCAAGAGCTTTTTTATGAAGTATTTTTTTTAAAAGTACAGTTGCTACCAAAATAATGATTGTATGGCTTATATTCTAACTCATCTCCAGAATTCTTGGAAATCAATTTAAACTGAACATTTTAACAAGTATATACATTTTTTCAAATTATTATCTGATCTGTAATTCAATATTTTTCATACAACATTGCATCATACAGGGCATTTCCTTCAAAATAGTCAATTGTCAATAACGCATGAATTATTTTAATCTTAGAATCAAACTTGTAATTTCCATTTAGAATGGTAAGTGCTTCTTCAGACTTGATAAAGATAAATAATTAAAATGACTCTCCAATAAAACTGTGTCATGATGAGTGGCAATATTTTGCAACTTCACTTAAGGGACATGAAAGTCAAAATTAAACTTTCATAATTCAGATAGAACATATTTTAAGCCACTTTCAAATTCACTTCCATGATCAAATTTACTTTGTTTTGCGGGTATCCTTTGTTGAAAAGCATACCTACATATCCTTAGCCACAGCAATGCCCTACTGGGAGTTAGCTGGCAATTGGTGGCTACACTTTTGTCTCTGGTCATTGGATCACCAGATATTTTCAGCTAGCTAACCGTAGTTAACCTTAACTATGTGTTTAATCGATTTGCACAGGTTAAAGGGGCAGTAAACCTAGAAAATAAGGTTATATAATTCTGCACATAGTGCAGAATTATATAACATTATATTAGTGCTAGCTTTATGTAACTTAATATTGCCGGTGACAGAGGGCGGGTCTGAAAAATTCTCTTTTTTAATAAAAATTTCACCGGCAATATTCTGTTACATAAAGCTAGCACTAATATAATGTTATATAATTCTGCACTATGTGCAGAATTATATATAACATTATTTTCTAGGTTTACTGGCCCTTTAAGCACAGTTATATGCAAGCAATAGTGCAATAGTAAAATGTTCTAACATATTTAAATTTTGTACATAAAACCAAAACAACAATCATTTAAAAATCAAACAGTCATCTACTTCTTTACTAACCATACAACTTTTTTCAACTAAAGATGTGTAGTGTTTGGCCCTTTAAAGACGCAAATCAATTAACTATATAATACATCTAAAGAGGTAAGGCATAGGGAACCTTGGGTAAGTATATCTGTATAATAATATTCTAATATAGCAAAATACATGATGGAGTAAACTGATATGAAAATAAGATCAAAACATTTATGTGATAATCGCATCTACAGGGGGCACTAGTTTCTCCTTCAATTTAAGTATCCAAATGTCTATTCCTAATATGCAAAAATATCAGACGCAGATAAAATATTCTACAATGGTATTAGACATAGCACATTCAATTGACATATAAAGGGAAATAATCCCTATATAAGATATCCAAATCAATAAGGGAATCAGAAAGTATTGCAATAGAAACAAGCACATTACCAGGCTGCTCTTTCAAAAGGCATGAAATCCAAAATCTAAAAGAGTGCCTTTTTTGTATGTTTTAGAATAAAGATTGAGACAAGATGACTTTGGAATATAGCTAAAAAAGTATGGACATTTAAAAAAAAAAAAAAAAATGAAAATAAAACACTCTAGTCTTAATGTTAATTAACACATCATTCAAATATATAAAAAATGTGCATCATGCATAAAAGCAATACATTTGTTTATGTAGTAGCTCTTCACAGAAGTTTTTGCATTATACTCTTCTAGAGAGTTTCCGGTCTTAGTATCTTGTGAGTAAACATAATATATATGCTATGGCACATGTTAACATCAATAATCATTTTCCTAAATACACATAATTTTAAAAAAAAATCAACCATTTTGGAAAGGATAGTCTCAAAAGATGCCATTCACTACCTCCTTTGGTAATGAATTCCACAATGTTATTGCTCTAACAGTGTAAAAACATTTCCGTTGCAGCAGATTAAATCTCCTTTCCTCCAGCCTTAAAAATTGTGACCTCTTGTCACAAACTATTTTCTTGAAATAAACAGAGCTTCTGCCATCTCTGTATACGGCCTTGAATATATTTATATAAATTAACCATGTCACCTCTCAAGCACCTTTTTTCTAGAGAAAACTGAATTCATATTGTGTTTAACCTGTTTTTATAATTTTAGTGAAACAAGACCAATGTTGTCACTGATTGGTTTCAGCAATTCCTCCAATCTCAAAATTTTGTAAATGATTAAAGCTGTTTCTCTACACTAATTAAAAGTTAAAGGGACACTGAACCCAATTTTTTTTCTTCTGTGATTCATATAGAGCATGCAATTTTAAGCAACTTTCTAATTTACTCCTATTATCAATTTTTCTTCGTTCTCTTGCTATTTTTATTTGAAAAAGAAGGCATCTAAGCTAAGGAGCCAGCCAATTTGTGGTTCAGAACCATGGACAGCACTTGTTTATTGGTGCTGGCCAATCAGCAAGGACAACCTAGGCTGTTCAACAAAAATGGGCCAGCATCTAAATTTACTTTCTTGCTTTTCAAATAAAAATACCAATAGAATGAAGAAAATGTGATAATAGGAGTAAATTAGAAAGTCGCTTAAAATTGCATGCTCTAGAGGCCCAGGGATTGTTCCGGAGGAGGAGCTTAGCTTATGTTGCTGAGCGCTTGTACTCCAGTCCCATAGCTGATGGCGGTGGTTTCTTCGCGCCAAGCCCTAACTTATGGGGCAGCTCTCTGGATAGCCTGATTCATCGCTGCCGGAACAACTGCAGTGGAACTCCAACCCACTGTGCTGATGTTTTGTCAGCTTGGAAGGACCTGTAACTCTGCCTAGTTATTTCATCAGCCAGATAAACTGCTACAAAGATCTCCATCTACCTTCTCCTCCCCTCCCACGGGTGTTGCGTGAGAGGAGGTAAGTTCAGTGTAATTCTCGTTGCATTGACGGAGGAGAGTCCTGTTTTTTCCTGAGTTCCCCCTCAGGATTTATAAAACCGCCAGCAACCGCTCTCTCATCTCCCCTCTCATCTCTCACCTTCCCTCACCGGTGCGAAGAACGGAGCGCTGTGCTCTCTGCTTGGAGGAGTTTTCTGCTTTCTCCATTGAGCCTCCCCGAGGATCTGTGCGGGTCTTGGTGGTCGTCTTCCCTCCTACCCCACCAGTGCTGCGTGGGAAGAGGTGAGCCCTGCACAAGTTCTGCTGAAGGGCTGGGAAAGCCCTTTGTCTCCTGTATTCGTCCTCTGGGGGATCCTGAGCAGATAGCTGGCGGCCGTTCCCCATCCTCTCCCACTGGTGCTGCGTGGGAGGAGGTGGGTTTGCTGTGGGCCATGTCATAGGATCAGAGAAGCCCTCCACTCTCTTTCTACACCTCCTTGGGGCCTCGCATAAAATTCTCAATAAAATGTTCCATATCATCTGCGTGCGCCGTGTGTGAGAGGGTGAGTGTCATACAGACTTTTTTTCTTTTTCTTTGTATGTAGGGGAAGTTCGCTAAGAGTAATATCACATAAGTTGAAGGAGAGAGCTGGGGTGCAGTGTTAAAATGTCTGGGGTACTCTACACAAGACTACGATGTATCGACATTATAAATATACGAAGCCTGTATTTTGAAAGCCCCTTGAGGACATAAAAACCCACAATCAGTGTTGGAGCCATTTAATAAAGATATAATTTTTCATCATATCTCCTTAACTGGGACATATAAGTTACTTTTCTTTTTTACTAGGTGTAAGAAGAAGAAAGTGGTGCCCTTATAACTTCTGAAAGTATCCCTATAATCCATTAGGGTGGAATGTACACTGGATTCCTAACTTTGCTTTACTGCCTACATAAGAGGCTATAAGGTCAGATGTTAAGCTTGAAAACAGCTCTACCCATATATGAAGGCTCAGTCGCCTATAAGACATTTGGATCCTCTTCTTAGATACTATAGGCAACTGGTTGGCTCAATCTGACCTATAATAAATAGTCCCTCTTTTTATAGATAATAGGAAAAAAATTTAAGCTTCTAGTGAACGGGACAGTTACTTTTAAGTATTGACGACAATTGAACTTCTCAGAATGTTTGTTTAAATAACTGCTAGGGAATTGACTAATTCCACTTTCTTCTAGTTGTATTATTTCACAAAGATTTTCTGGTTGGCCTGCAAGTTTTTCTGAAGTATTAAATGCAACATAACAATTTGGCACTAGTTGAATTATCTTATAAATATCTGCTCTAGGTTTTTCAGTACTCTGTTGATTCAAAAAGTGAAAAATACTATTGTTATGGTGTAAATGCCTACAATCTTGCAAGTCTTTTCAATTTTGTAAAGATAAGAACAGTATGATTATTGTACATAGATTTTTGTTGGTATATATTTACATAATCACTTCTTTCCTTGTTTTTTCTTTCTGGACACCTACCAGTGTTATGTTCCTCAAAGCGATGTATGGTACACCTTACTGATCTCTGTCACTATTTGCGAATATTGTATTAGATCTATTATTCATTTCAAAAGAAACATTTTTACTCAGTAGACCTATTGACTTAGCAATACAACAAATGATCTATATTGATTGAACTTCCTTGTCCATATTTTAGGACTGGCAAGACAGTATCTAATGCCACTGACATATATAGCTGTTAAATAACTGCAATATATATAATTACTATAACATAGTGCCTAATAAAAATTAAATGTTAGGTTATCCTAAATACTAACTATCTTATAAATTCTCTAGAATAATTTGGAAAATTTACCTTGTTCCCTGTTGCCTAGCTACATCTTAAAACGAGAAGCGTTTTCACTTATCTATTTCTTCTTATTATACTTTTTTTCTTGTACGGTTTTTAAGCACTTTCTCACTGGGTTTTTTTGTTTGTTTTTTCCCCTCTTTCTTTTCACTACTATCTCTTCACCCTCCCCCTTTATTTTTTTCCCTTGGAACACTAATTCTCGGGGGGGGGGGGGGGCTTTTTTCTTATACCCCCCCCCCCCCCCATTGTATTCATTAATTCACTTGGGGTCGCTCCCTTAAACAATTTTTTTTTATCACTATCACATCTTAGCACTTGGCATATGGACAAATTTCTTCTTAACTCTTCTAAGACACCTTCCCCAACTATGGCAGCTAGACAAAGGGACAGGAAACCTAGGAACACTCATGAAGTTGCCACTGATATTCAACCTGTTTAACCTAACGCATCAACAATGTGTGAAGCAACCAAAATACAGAACTTGGTTGCCAGTATCTCAGATGCCCTCTCTCCCAAATTTGACGCTCTTAGGTCAGAGATTAAGCAAAATATTCTTTTATTAACCCAGAAAATCAGGCAATTTTTCAATAGAATACAAGAAGTAGAGCAAAGGGTGTCGGATTTAGAAGATCACACAGTTCCAAACTTGAAGTTTCAAGCAGTAATATACAAAAAATCTATCACAGACTAGAAGACCTAGAAAACCGCTCTAGAAGAAATAATATTAGGATCATAGGTCTTCCAGAAGACAAGCAATATGAAAATCTTTGTTTCTTTATAACAGATACACTAACCAAGGCTCTTAAAACTCCATCTACTTATCATCCGATCTTAGTCGAAAGAGCACATAGACTTGGAGCCCCTCGTACAGACAATAAAAGCAGTAGCAGGCCTAGACCTGTAATAGCAAGATTACTTATCAAGATAAGATCACCTTACTTCAATATTGGGGAGCCACGATCCTCATTTTTCAAGATTTCTCGGCTGAAACAGCCTCTAAAAGAAGAGAGCTGGCCCCTGTATGTTCTATGTTTATACAACATGGGTATCGAGCCACTATAATCTATCCCTCTAAATTAAAAGTGGTAGTGAAGGAGGTAACAAATCTATTTGATGAACCTCAAGTGGCCGAATTTTTTTTTAATGCACTTGATCCACCAGCTCACCAGCTCATTAGTAGATTATTATTTTTTCTTAATGTATTCTTATCTACAAAGAGATTACAGGTCCTGAAATTGGTAAACCCCACAGGATCCAGGGTGTTCTGTGGGTGTGGTGTATGTGTTTGTCCCTTTTTTTTTTTTTTTTTTCTTCCCCTCTCCTCGCCTCCCTCCCCTCCTCCTCCTTATGTAAATGGCTCAAAAGGTAGATAAATTTAAGATAATCTCTTGGAATGTAGGAGGTATTTCAACCCCTATTAAACGGAAGGCAATACTTGCTCAGCTACGGAAAGCTCAAGCAGATATATAAATTATCCAGGAAACTCATTTAAATCAAGTGGAATCCCTAAAATTAAAGGCATCATGGGTCAAGGAAGTCTTGGTTGCACCAAGTCTTGGGAAAAAAGGGGGGTGGCTATATTGATAGGGAAAAGGATCCAAATGGAGATTATGCACTCTGAAACTGATCAGGGGGGAAGATATGTTCTGTTGAAGTTTAAAATTGCTCAAAAGACATATACACTTTGTAATATATATGGTCATAACACTTTCGACCCAGAGTTTTGGAATTTGATTCTATTTGATTCTATTTAGTGATGGTTATCTGATCCTCGGCGGGGACTTTAATATGGCACCACAATGCCCACTATATAGAATCAGAAAAAACATTAAACAGTTAAAACAGAAAAAAGATAATCTGGAATTTAAGATGTTTAACAAAATCAAGCAAAATTTGAGATTATGAGACATATGGAGACCCCAGAATCCTGATGTTGAGGATTATACATGTCTCTTCAAAGCCCATAAAACGCTTTCTAGGATTGACTTATTTTTGAGTGATGAACGTCTATGTACATCAGGAATGAAAGCAGGAATAATGCCGATCCTGTTATCAGATCATGGGCCTATTTTTCTTGAACTTCATCTTAAACAATTAAAATCCAAATCAACACGATTTTGTTCCCCCTATCATTTGTCTTCTAATTTGAAATTTAAGAAATGGCTCTTGAAAAAATTTGAGGAATAAGCTCACTTTAACAGCGAGCATATAGATCGTCCTAAGATATTTTGGGAAACTGCAAAAGCGATACTTAGAGGGGAAATCATTGCATATACTGCTCTGTTAAATAAAACGATGAGGTCAAGAGAGAAGGAAATATACAACTCTCTGATTAACTCGTATAATCATTTCTTGCTTGATAAAACGCCCCTAAATTGGGCAAAATATGTCCACGCTAAAAATGCTAGGGATACTTTAGTAATGGCTCAAGAAGCACAAAAAGACTTAAGAATTCAAGCCAAAATGTATAGATATGGTAACAAATCTGGAAAAATGTTAGCTAAATTGGTTAAAAATGAGAAAAAACAATCAATCATAGAAAAACTTCAACATAATGGGAAGCAATTATTGAAACCTGAAGACATTTCGGATGCATTCTCAGAATACTTCCAAGAGCTGTATTCTTGTAAAGGATTTGATACAGAGAAATCTTCTGAATTTTGGAGCAAAATTACATATTCCAAATTATCTCCCAATAAAGCAGCAGGTCCAGACGGGCTACCTAATGAGTTTTATAAGATTTTATCAGTAGAGATCACTTCCAACCTGAGCAATTTATACAATAACATTTATGTTAAGGGTAAACCAGTCCCACCCTCTCTCTTTTCTTAATTTACGACTTTGATACTTAAGGGAGGGAAAGACCCTACGCAAAAGGAGTCATACAGACCAATTGCCCTCCTAAATTCAGATTATAAAATCTTATCGATTCTAGCATTCAGACTACAAGGTAGTCTTGCAAGAATAATCCACACAGATCAAGCCGGGTTCTTAAACAAACGCAACACTGCAGCAAAAATTAGAGAGGTCCTGGTCACAATGGAATATTTCGAGAAACTGCCTATTTTTGAGACGGGGGGAGAGGGTCTATCTGACCTTGCCATTCTGTCAATTGACGCAGAGAAGGCTTTTGACTCGGTCATTTTTAAACATATAATAACATCTTTAACGAAATTTGGGGTCAGAGGCAAATTTCCTGAATTCATAGAAAACTTATAAAATCAACTCCACACGAAATTAATAGTAAACAATATTGTCTCCTCCCCGATTATACTGCGAAGAGGCACGCGTCAGGGCTGTCCAATCTCCCCGCTCCTTTTTAATATAGCCGTTGAACCTCTTGCAATTATAAGGAAATGTCTTGACGGTATTAAAATTCGAAACTACGAGATAAAAATAGGTCTATATGCGGACGATATACTTTTATATCTGGCTAATACCAAGCTGAATATCCCTAAATTGCTCCAGATACCCGATCACTTTGGATCTTTTTCGGGATACAAGGTTAATGCATCAAAATCCGAAATACTTTGGCTTCAGAAAAATAGCAACTCTAGCTTAAGCATCCCCTTTAGAGAGGTTACAGAATACTTTAAATATTTGGGGATTCATATCCCGATTAAATCAGGAGACTTATATAAGTACAATATACCTCCAATACTAAAATATATTAAGGAGAAACTTATAAACTGGCAAAATCTACCATTATCAATCTCTGGTCGATTGGCATTATTCAAAATGACTCTTCTTCCGAAGTTGCTTTATGTCCTTCAGAATATCCCATTAATTTTACTAGAAAAGGATGTTCGGTACATTAATAGCTCACTTAGACAATTTATCTGGCAGGGGAAAAGATCTAGGATCTCCCTTGCTAAACTCGCTGTGCCAAAGGAATATGGAGGTCTGGCACTACCAGATATAAGATCCTATAACCTTATTTTTTTAGCTCGTATATTAACGGATTGGATCTTTTCTAAAAATTATGTTTTAAATAATGAGCTTGAAATAAATATATGCAATCCATATCTTCCACTAGCACTGATTCATTCTGTACCAAAGGAATTACCAGCAGAAATCAAGGGACTTAAAACCATATTCAATCCACTTAAGGCGTGGTGGAAAATATCTAACTCTCTTTCAATAAACAGCAAGGTTTCTGATTATCTTCCTTTAATAGGAAATCCGAAGTTTCAAGCACGCCTAAATTCTGCGGTGTTTAGAAGATGGCACAATAATGGGTTGAACAAGTTAATCTATTTATTAGATAAAGACAAACGATGTATTAAAACATTTGAGGAATTGAAAGCGGAATTCAATTTATTTAATAAAGATTTTGTTGCCTACCTGCAGGTAAGGCATTTTGTTTTTGAAAAAATCCAAGAAATGGTGCTGGGTTCTAGGTAAACTGGAAAATTGGCCCTTATTAACTAAAAACAACCATATGTCTATTACTCCGTGTTATCATTTAATTGGCGCCAGTAAAGGCTCCCTTAATCTGGTAAAGATGGCATCAGTTTGGAATTTATTAATTGGTCAGAATATTATTGAACTAAAAACTCTCCAATTGTCAATAAACAAAGTAGCACAGGTCACACTCTCTGCCACTTGGTGAGAAGAATATATAAAACTCCTTCACAGAGCATACTTCACTCCGGAGAGAGGTGTTGAGGTTTGTAACTTAGATTTTAATAAATGTCCTAAATGTTCGTACCCTGCGGCTGGCCTGATGCATATGATATGGCAATGCCCAAAAATAAGAAACTTTTGGAACAAATTAGAATTTTGGCTTAAGAAGGTTTTAAAAATTTCGCCCCTGGCTCTATCATTGTTTCAGAGCACACTGTGTCTGAGGAACCAAGTTGGCCATCAGAATAGTGAAAAATTGATCATTTTAGCTATTCTGGCCACTAGATATTTAATTTGTATAAAGTGGAAAATGCGATCAGTGCCAAGTATCTCCGAAGTTAGGAATTGTTTGAAAAAACAATGTATACTAGAACAAAGAGATACGAATATAGATAACTAATCAGATATCAGAATTTTTTTTAGCAAATGGGCAGTATTTATTAAAACACTTTCCCATAGTGAGATAGACCATCTGATCTTCCCATTCCAAAACTCAGAAATAGTTCTTTTAGGCATCTGGTAGGTGGCGAGGGTGGGGGAGGAGGGCAATTAGAATTTTTTTTTTTGGGTTTGAATAAGGAAAATTCCAACAATAGGCATATAAGAGAAACTGGGTTTAAATGTCTTGGGGATATTCTGCTGATCTATTGCTAAATTTTGTTTCTGTGTTATGATATGTTCTGTAATTCTGCATGAATATCTAAAAGATATTGATAATTTCTTTTTTTCCTTGCATCATTGTAGAACTGTGACAATTGTAGGTTAATAAATTATAATTTAAAAAAATGCTCTATCTGAATCACAAAAGAAAAAAATTGGGTTCAGTGTCCCTTTAAACAATTGTTATTTTACATTATTATGAGCATGTATGTGTTTATTGATTCCAAGTTGTTCATTTTTTAGCTTTACCTGCTGGGAAAGTATCCACACATTGTGATAAGCATGTTAAGGATGAGTGTAGCTAGGTCAGTCTCATTTAGTACAGCTTGCCCACTCGCCAACAAACACCACTTCAACTGAGGAATGACCTGCAGAGGTCGCCAGCCATCCATTCCTTGGGCCCAGCAACGGGTTTTGGGACTTAGCACTCCTGTGGTCCAGAATTCTTGCATCTATTGAAAATAAGGGTGTTTTCACTCTGATATTAGCACAACAGAGAAATTATAACTCTATTGTTTAAAAATCAGCAAAGACAATGAAAAACATAATTTATTCTTACCTGACAAAATTTCTTTCTTGGCAATGAGAGTCTACGATCCTTACTGATGGGAATTACATCACTTGGCACCAGGAAGAGGCAAATATACCCTATACCAGAGTTTCAAAATCGCTCCTACTTCCTCTTCCCTCCCAGTATTGCATAGTTGAGGACAGAAAGTAGCGAAAAGAACCATAGGGTACAGAGATGCAAACCAGGACTGCCATCACCAAAAAAGGAACCAAAAATATTGGGTGGGCACGTGGACTCTCACTACCAAGATCTGTTCTACAGAAGCCTCATTTTTAAAAGTTCAGGAAGTTGAAACGGAAGGAGTAGAATGTGATTCGAGAAGGCGGCTGCTGACCCGCCTCCAAGTAAGCCATACAGATTAGACTCCTCAGCCAAAAGGACAAAGAAACTGAAGTAGCTTTCTGATCCATCCTCTTACCAGAATACAAAATAAATAAACTGGAAGATTGACGAAATTCTTTATTAGCATGTAAATAGAATTTCAAAGCCCAAACCACGTCTAGATTATGTAAAAGTCGTTCCTTTTAAGACTTAGGGTTCGGACAGAGAGAAGGAATAACAATTTCACTGTTAATATTATCCACTGAAACAACTTTCAGTAAAAAAACAGACACAGTATGAAAGATCAAATACTAAAGCTCAGACGACAGATCTTCAGAAACTCTTCTCGCTGAAGAGATTACCAAAAGGAATAACACTTTCCAAGATATAATATCCAAAGGATGCATTGGTTAAAATGGAGGAGATTGTAAAGCCTTGAGAAACAGGTTGCGATTCTAAGGAGGAGAACAGGTTTAACAACTGGCCTAATCTTAACAAGTGCCTGAACAAAGATCGAATATCAGGCAAACAAGCTAACTTCCAGTGTAGAAGAACTAAAAGGGCAGAAATCTGACCCTTAATAGAATTGACCGACAAGCCCTTGTCTAAACGTTCCTGAAGGTATTGTAAAATCCTAGGAACTCTCACTGAATGCCATGAAAAGCCATGCATAGAACACCAGGAAAGGTACACCTTCCATACCTTGTAATAGATCTGTCTAGTAACAGGCTTACAAGCCTGAATTAAAGTATCAACGACAGACTCAGGAATACCTCTCTGAGCTAAGATCAAGCGATCAATCTCCACGCAGTTAAAGGGACAGTAAAGTCAAAACTAAACTTTCATGATTCAGATTGAGCATGCAATTTAAACAACTTTCCAATTTACTTTTATCATCAAATTTGCTTTGTTCCCTTGGTGGTATTTTTGAAAAACTAAACCTAGCTAGGCTCAAACTGATTTCTAAAACGTTGAAAACCGCCTCTTAGCTCAGAACATTTTGAAAGTTTTTCACAGTTAGACAGTATTAGTTCATGTGTGTCATATAGATAACATTGTGCTCACTCCCGTGAAGTTATTTAGGAGTCTTCACTGATTGACTACATTGCATGTCTGTCAAAAGCACTTAGATAAGGAGGTTGTCTGCAAAGGCTTAGATACAAGGTAATCACAGAGGTAAAAAGTATATTAATATAACTGTGTTGGTTATGCAAAAACGGGGAATGGGTAATAAAGGGATTATCTATCTTTTTAAATAAGAAACATTTTGGTGTATACTGTCCCTTTAAGTTGAGAAACTGAAGATTTTGATAAAAGAAAGGCCCTTACCCAATCAGGCCCTGTCGAAGTGGAAGGCTTCATGAAGGAGCACTGGACATCCTGACTAGGTCCGCATACCAAGTTCGTCAAGGCCCTGCTGGAGCTACTAAGACTGCCAAGACTCCCTCTTGCTTGAGACAAGCAATCACTCAAAGAAGTACGATTAGAGGAAAGAGGTAAACTAGCTGATAATGCCACAGGGCTGTCAGAGCATCGGTTAACTCCACCTTCAGATCCCTCGCTCTGGAGCCATAGCGGGGGGGGGGGGGGACGGGGCTTGTGATTGAGCTGGTACACCATCAGATCTATCACTGGCCACCCCCAGCAAACTATCAGCTGGTTGAAAATTTCCTGATTGAGAGACCATTTCTCTGAGTGGAGAGTCTGGCAGCTCAAATAGTCCGCTTCCCAGTTGTCCACTCCTGGGATGTGGATGACTGAGATCGAACAGATATGTCTCTGCTCATGATAATATGCAAGACACTTTTTTCATTACCAGGGAGCTGTGAGTGCCCGTCTGATATGTTTGCCACCACCGTGACATTGCCCTATAGCAAATAAATAAATGTGACTGAGCGAAGAAATGGCCATGAATGACGAGCATTGAAGATCGCTCTGAGTTCGAGAACATTGATAGGAAGAAGTGCTTCTCGAGTAGCCCAAACTCCCTGAGCTCTCAAATTAACCCAAACCGCACCCCAGACAGACAGACTGGTATCTGTCGTGATAATCTCCCATGAAGGAAGTTAAAACATTATCCCACGCAATATCGGATCTGGGGACGTCCACCAAGAAAAAGATTGTCTGGTGATCTGATCTAGGTGGATCACTTGAGAGAGATCGGAGTGATCCTTGTTCCACTGGCTTAACATGCAGAGTTGTAAAGGTCGTAAGTGAAAGCTTGCAAACTGAACTGCATTAGAAGCTGTGATCATAAGGCCCACCACCTCCATACATTGGGCTTTTAAGGGAAAATGTAGAGACTGTAACTGGCGACAAGCTGACGTTTCAGTCTACGTTCATTTCCACTGAGTCTATAATGACTCTCAAAAAGGCCACTCTGGTGCTTGGAGTAAGAGCTTTTTGCCTAATTTATCTTCCAACCATGACTGGGAAGAAAACACAGTAGCTGTTTTGTATGATCCATTGCCAAAGATAAAGATGGAGTCTGAACCAAAATATTGTCCAGGTAAGGAGCCAAAGCCACCCCTTAGGAACAAATCACAGAAAGTAAGGCTCCTAGAACCTATGTGAAAGTTCTGGGGGAAGTAGTTAGACCAAAAGGTAGAGCTGTAAACTGAAAATGTTTGTCCAGAAATACGAACCAGAGGAACCGATGATGATCCCGATGGACCGGGATGCTAAGGTATGTGTCCTTCAGGTCTATGATAGACGCAAACTGACCCAGAAGAACCAAAGGGAGTATCGATTGTAAGGTTTTTATTTTTAACGAGGGAACACTTAGAAATGTATTCAGCGTCTTTAAATCCAGGATGGGACGGTAGGCTCCCTCCTTTTTTGGAAGAACAAACAGATTTGAATAAAACCCTGTAGCCTGTTTTGCCAGAGGCACTGGAACAATTACTCTCATGTCCTCCAAGTCTCTTACACAGCGAAAGAAAGCTACCCTTTTCTCTGGACGCATGGAGATGTGAGATGGAATAAACCTCCCCCGAGGACGACAAGACTTGAAACCAATCCTGTAACCCTCGGATACAATTTCCATGACCCAGGGGTCCTGAACAGATTGAGCCCACACCTCCTGAACAGGAGCCTTTCGGAGCCAAGTCTGGATTTGGGGCCGCACCTTCATGCAGAATTAGTCTGCAGATTTTTTTAGACTGCTTGGACCTTACAGGACTTGGTCTCCATGCAGGCTTAGAGGACTCCAACTACTGGAAAGAAATTAATCATTGATTCTTTTTCTAGAGTAAGGGAAGAAAATGCCCTCCAGATTTCCCCTTAGGTCTATTCTTTTTGTCCTGAGGTAGAAAAGCCCCTTTACCCCCAGTTATTGTGAAGATGACAGACTCTAAACCTGGTAAAAAAAAAAGTCTTGCCCTTAAAAGCCAAGGACAAAAGCATAGACTTAGAGACCATGTCAGCAGACCAGGATTTCAACCAAAGAGCACTTCTGGATAATACTGCTTTGCATTGATGCGAATAATCAGAATGACTGCGTCACAGATAAAAGAATTTGCAGACTTCAAAATACACCCCTGAATCTTCTCTAAAAAATAGATTCCACAGAAACCAATTCAGAAAGAGAATCATAGCAAAAAGCAGATGTGCTAGCAACCGCTGCCACACTGACAGCTGGTTGAAAAAGCAAGCCACCCTGTAAAAAAGAATGATCTTCTCAGATAACCTTCAAGTTTTCTGTCCATAGGGTCTCTGAAAGACGTATGGTCGTCGCCAGAGTAGAAATAGCACCATCTACCTTAGGAATTGCTCCCCATAATTCCAGATTGGATAAAGCTAAGAATAATGCACAAGCAACACTCCTAAATTCCTTCTCTTTCAGGAACTATTCAATGAAAGAATATGAATCTGAAATTCTTCATAATTTCAGCAGCATCTCTATCAATGCCTTCTCCTTTGAAGAGGCAAAGAAATACTGTTCGGGTAGAGGAAGTAGGAGGTATTATTAAACTCTGGTATAAGGTGTTTGCCTCCTCCTGGTGGCCAGGTGATTTATTTCCCAACAGTAAGGATTCTGGACTCTTACTACCATTAGAAAGAAAGATAGTTCAGCAATCACCCAATTATATGGACAAAAATATCATCACACCATCAACATAGTATAAAAGATCACGTTCTACAGAAATCCCTCTTATTTACAATAGGGATACTATAGAGTATGCCAGTATGATTAATAAGCCTATAAAGAGCAGATGGGAGCATGAAACAGGAGATCAGTTTATTACAAATAAAGAAATCAGAATTATTAGGTATATTTTGCTAATGTATTTTCTTTTACAAGATATGACGAGTCCACGGATTTCATCCTTACTTATGGGATATTGCCTCCTGGTCAGCAGGAGAAGGCAAAGAGCTCCACAGCAGAGCTGCATAAATAGCTCCTCCCTTCCCCCCAACCTAGTCATTCTCTTTGCCTGTGTTAGTGATAGGAGTGAGGTAAAGTGAGGTGCTAGTTTAGATTCTACTATCAAGAGTTTTTTTTATTTTAAATGGTGCCAAAGTGTACTATTTTACTACCGGGCAGCTTCTGGAAGAACCATTTAGGGAACTTGTGAGGTTTTAGTCTCACTACGCCTCCCATATTGGTGCTGCCTGGATATGGACTTAGTGAATTTTTCCTAAGACATCTCTCTTTTCACAGGATCTCAGGAGGAGAAGTGGACCTCTTGACACTGTGATTTTTCATGCTGTTCCTCAGCATGGAGGTAAGTGCAGTTTTTACTCAAGGGCTCTGCAGCATATCCCGGACCTGACTGTACTTACTCCTCTATCAGGGCTTCCCTGCTTCAATATGCTAATTCTCACCTTAGAACAATATAGTGAGATCTGACATATATTTATTCCCCAAACATTCTGAGACAGTAAATACAATAGAAGTGTTGGGTTTTTTTGGTTATAAACACTGTATGTTTTTATGTTGGGCAGCTCTGGTTATGGTGGCAGCTTGCACACTTTGCTGGATGAGTATTTGGCTGACGCTGTGGACTTTTTACCGGAGGTTGTGTTTAAACTTTGTAAATAGGCTCCGGTAAATGGCGGTTCACAGTATTTTTCCGGGGGTTAGGTTTACGCCCTTGCCGTGCAGTATCTCCTCCATTAGGTTCCGGCTAGCTGCGTTCCTCACGGCACCTAAGCTTGCTTCCGTAAAACATTCGCAAGTGATCTTAGGTGCGCTGTACGAGGGGTAAAAGTGTCGAGCACGTGGAAGGTAGGAGCTGCAGCGGAGCTGCGGCGAGGTGGCTGATAGTTTTTCTAAGTGGTAGGAAAAGAGCCAGTAAGTTAATTTGTAGTTACTATCGACACAGGAAGTGTGGTTAAGTTTATTTAGGGGCATCCTCTGTCTTTTTTGCCTGCAAGGGGTTAGCGCAGTGGGAGCTTTTTAAAGACACAGTAATATATTTTTTATTAGTGTTTCTGTGACTCAACCAAGTTTGGTTTTGTGTTCCTGTTATCATGCATGACATTGAACAAAGTTCATGTCCCATGTGTTTAGATGCCATTGTGGAACCCCGTTACACTTTGTGACTCTTGTATTGAGAGAGCCTTGCAATGTAAAGGAAAAATAATTTTTAGTAAAGATATGTCTAAAGATTGTGCTCAGACCGATGAGATTCAGGGTATGCCGCAACAATCTCCCCAAGCGTCACAGCCTTTAACGCCCGCTCAAGCGACGCCATGTTCTTCATCGGCGTCTGCTTCTTTTACCTTGCAGGATATGGCTGCAGTCATGTAATCTACTCTCACAGAAGTTTTATCTAAGTTGCCAGTGTTACAGGGCAAACGCAGCAGGACATAAACCTATGTAGTTCCTGCGACTTCTGATGGCTATCTCTGATGTACCCTCCCAGGGATCTGAATTGGGGGGGAACTGTCTGACTCAGGAAGTGCGTTACCTCAGACAGATTTGGACGTCATGTCCTTCAGATTTAAACTTGAACACCTCCGCCTGTTGCTGCGGGAGGTTTTGCTGACTCTGGACGACTGTGACTCTATTGTGGTACCTCCAGAGAAATTGTGTAAGATGGACAAATACTTAGAAGTTCCTGCTTACTCTGATGTCTTTCCGGTCCCTAAGAGAATTACAGATATTATTACACGGGAATGGGAAAGACCGGGTATCCCGTTCTCACCTTCCCCTATTTTTAAGAAGATGTACCCTATAGCCGACTCCGTTCGGGACTCTTGGCAAACGATCCCTAAGGTGGAGGGAGCTATTTCTACCCTGGCTAAACGTACGACTATCCGACAGTTGTGCCTTCAAAGACCCTATGGATAAAAAGTTGGAGGGTCTTCTAAAGAAGCTTTTTGTTCACCAGGGATATTTATTACAACCAACAGCCTGCATTGTACCAGTCACAACTGCGGCCGCCTTTTGGTTTGACGCCTTAGAGGAGTCTCTTAAGACTGAGACTTCTTTAGAAGAGATAATGGACAGAATTAAGGCCCTTAAGCTGGCTAATTCTTTTGTCACAGATGCCGCATTTCAGATTGCCAAATTGGCGGCTAAGAATGCCGGATTTTCTAGTTTAGCGCGTAGAGCCTTATGGTTAAAATCTTGGTCTGCGGATGTGTCCTCTAAATCCAAGCTTTTGGCTATTCCTTTCAAGGGAAAAGACTCTGTTCGGGCCCGATTTGAAAGAAATCATTTCTGACATTACGGGAGGTAAGGGTCACCTCCTCCCTCAAGATAAGACATCTAAGCAAAGGGGACGTCAAAATAATTTTCGCTCCTTTCGCAATTTTAAAGGAATTTCCCCTTCCCCCTCCGCTAAACAGGAAGGGAATTATCCTCAAGCCAAGCCCACCTGGAGACCAACCAGCCTTGGAACAAGGGTAAGCAACCCAAGAAGCCCGCAACTGCTTTCAAGTCAGCATGAAGGGGTGGCCCCCGATCCGGGACCGGATCTAGTAGGGGGCAGACTTTCTCTCTTTGTCCAGGATTGGCTAAGAGACGTTCAAGATCCCTGGACACTAGAAATTGTGTCTCAAGGGTATCAGTTGGAGTTAAAAATTCCTTCCCAAGGGGGAGGTTTCTTCTTTCATGATCGTCTGTAGACCAGACAAAAAGAGAGGCGTTCTTACGTTGTGTAAAAGACCTCTCCACTTTGGGAGTAATTTGTCCCGTTCCCATACAAGAACAGGGACAGGGGTTTTACTCAAATCTTTTTGTGGTTCCCAAAAAAGAGGGAACGTTCCGACCCATTTTAGATCTCAAGAGTCTAAACAAGTTTCTCGGAGTTCCATCCTTCAAGATGGAGACTATTCGGACAATTCTTCCATTGATCCAGGAGGGTCAATATATGACTACCGTGGACTTAAAGGATGCATATCTTCATATTCCTATCCACAGAGATCATCACCAGTTCCTGAGGTTTGCCTTTCTGGACAAACCTTTTCAGTTTGAGGCTCTTCCTTTCGGACTGGCCACGGCACCCAGGATCTTCACAAAGATTCTGGGGTCTCTGCTGGCGGTTCTCAGACCGCGGGGCACTGCAGTGGTGCCTTATCTGGACGATATTCTGATCCAGGTGTCGTCTTATCAACTGACAAAGTCTCATTCCGACATGGTTCTGTCCTTTCTAAGAACTCACGGGTGGAAAGTGAATCTGGAAAAGAGCTCACTAATTCCACAGACAATGGTTCCTTTCCTGGGAACTCTAATAGACTCTATACCCATGAAAATCTTCTTGACGGAGGTCAGAAAGTTAAAGATTCTGAATACTTGCCGAGCCCTTCAGTCCAATCCTCGGCCATCAGTGGCTCAGTGCATGGAGATAATTGGATTGATGTTGGCGGCAATGGATATCATTCCGTTTGCATCTCAGACCTCTTCAACTGTATATGCTCAGACAGTGGAATGGAGATTATGCAAATTTGTCTCCTCAGATAGATCTGGATCAGGAGACAAGAGACTCTCTTCTTTGGTGGTTGTCGCTGGATCATCTGTCCCAAGGGACGTGCTTCCGCAGACCTTCTTGGGTGATAGTGACAACGGACATCAGACTACTAGGATGGGGCGCAGTCTGGAATTACTTGAAGGCTCAGGGTGTGTGGACCCGGTCGGAGTCTCTTCTTCCAATCAATATTCTGGAATTGAGAGCAATATTCAATGCGCTTCTGCCAAATTCATCCGGTTTCAGTCGGACAACATCACGACTGTGGCTTACATCAATCATCAGGGGGGAACAAGGAGTTCCTTAGCGATGACAGAAGTATCCAAGATAATTCAGTGGGCGGAGGCTCACTCTTGTTATCTGTCAGCAATCTACATCCCAGGAGTGGACAACTGGGAAGCAGATTTTTTGAGCAGGCAGACGTTTCATCCAGGGGAATGGGAACTCCATCCGGAGGTCTTTGCCAACCTTATTCTCAGGTGGGGCAGACCGGTATTGGATCTGATGGCATCTCATCAGAATGCCAAGCTCCCGAGATACGGATCCAAGTCCAAGGATCCTCAGGCCGAACTGATAGATGCCTTGGTCGTTCAACCTAGCTTATGTGTTTCCACCGTTTGCTCTCCTTCCCCGGGTGATTGCACAGATTCTAATCGCTCCTGCGTGGCCTCGCAGGACTTGGTATGCCGATCTGGTAGACATGTCCTCTCTGCCACCGTGGAAGCTTCCATTGAGGCAGGACCTTCTCATTCAGGAACCCTTCCATCATCCGAATCCAATTTCTCTGCAGCTGACTGCTTGGAGATTGAACGCTTGATTTTATCTAAGCGGGGGTTCTCTGATGCGGTCATTGATACCTTGATTCAGGAACGCAAGCCTGTTACTAGAAAACTTTACCATAAGATATGGCGTAAATATCTTTATTGGTGCAAATCCAAGGGCTACTCATGGAGTAGGGTTAGGATTCCCAGGATTTTATCTTTTTTTCAAGAAGGATTGGAGAAAGGGTTACCAGCAAGTTACTTAAAGGGACAGATTTCTGCTTTGTCTATTTTGTTACACAAACTTCTGGCAGATGTTCCAGATGTTCAATCTTTTTGTCAGGCCCTGACTAGAATCCGGCCTGTGTTTAGATCTATCGCTCCTCCTTGGAGTTTAAATTTAGTTCTTAATGTTCTTCAAGGGGTTCCGTTTGAACCTATGCATTCCATAGATATTAAGTTATCTTGGACAATTTTATTTTTAGTTGCTATTTCTTCTGCTCGCATAGTTTCTGAGCTTTCGGCTTTACAATGTGATTCACCTTATCTTATTTTCCATTCTGATAAGGTGGTGTTACGTACCAACACTGGTTTTCTTCCTAAGGTTGTTTCTAAAAAAAAAATATTAATCAGGAAATTGTTGTTCCTTCCTTGAGTCCTAACCCTTCTTCTAAGAAGGAGCGTATGTTACATAATTTGGACGTAGTCCGTGCCTTGAAGTTCTACTTACAGGCGACTAAGGATTTTCGTCAAACATCTTTATTATTTGTTGTTTTTGCTGGTCAGAAATCTACGGCTACCTCTCTTTCTTTTTGGCTGAAGAGTATCATCCGTGTTGCATATGAGACTGCTGGACAGCAGCCTCCAGAACAAATTACGGCTCATTCTACTAGGGCTGTGGCTTCCTCATGGGCATTTAAAAATGATGCTTCTGTTGAACAGATTTGCAAGGCTGCAACTTGGTCGTCTCTTCACACTTTTTCCAAATTTGATACTTTTGCTTCATCTGAGGCTGTTTTTGGGAGAAAGGTTCTTCAAGCAGTGGTGCCTTCCGTTTAGGTTCCTGTCTTGTCCCTCCCTTTCATCCGTGTCCTATAGCTTTGGTATTGTATCCCATAAGTAAGGATGAAATTCGTGGACTCGTCATATCTTGTAAAAGAAAAGGGAAATTTATGCTTACCTGATAAATTCATTTCTTTTATGATATGACGAGTCCACAGCCCACCCTGTCTTTTTTTTTTTTTTTTAATAAAGACAGGTTTTTATTTTTGTTAAACTTCAGTCACCTCTGCTCCTTGGCTTTTCCTTTCTCTTCCTAACTTCGGTCGAATGACTGGGAGGTGATATCCCATAAGTAAGGATGAAATCCGTGGACTTGTCATATCATAAAAGAAATAAATTTATCAGGTAAGCATAAATGTCCCTTTTCTATGCAGAATCAATAAGTGAAAACATGACTATAATGACCATTTAACCAATATTATTTAATATACAGTGTATATGCTTTGTTTGTAACTTAAAATAAAAATATATCTGGCTTGAGGAATGTGAGTAGCTACTGAAACACGCATGCCATTTTAAGCAACTTTCTAATTTACTCCCTATTGTCAATTTTTCTTTGTTCTCTTGTTATCTTTATTTGAAAAAGAATGCATCCAAGTTTTTTCGGTTCAGTACTCTGGACAGCACTTTTTTTTTATTGGTGGATGAATTTATCCACCAATCAGCAAGAACAACCCAGGTTGTTCACCAAAAATGGGCCGGCATCTAAGCTTACATTTTTGCATTTCAAATAAAGATACCAAGAGAATAAAGAAAATTTGATAATAGGAGTAAATTAGAAAGTTGCTTAAAATTGCATGCTCTATCTGAATTAGGAAATAAAAAATTTGGGTTCAGTGTCCCTTTAAGTAGGGATTGAAAAACACTTAAGTAGGGATTTTATTTCTATGTGCAAGAGGGCAGGAAACATTGTAAAGAATACTGCCTCTTTTAAAAGTTCCAAAAGAACTATAGACAAGATCAATTTCAAACTTGATTTTTGTTTCTAAATGTATTTTCTAAGGATGTTTTTGGTACTTACTATACCTGTGTAATAATCTACTAAATAAATAATTTATTTATTTATAAAAAAACATATTTTTCCAACAAAATTAACTTTATTGAAAATAAATCTTAACACTACATTATATGCAGAGTTTTTAGACGGCGCATAAAATTACATTATGTTTAAAAAGAAACAAAAACAAAAATATAGAAGCCTATGTGAAAAAAGTTATATGTTGTTCTCAGATGCAATTTATGTTGAAACGTGTCTTCAATACAGGAGACTCACATCTGTGAGCACAAAGATAATTAAATATAGGCTATTTAAAACCAAGAAATTTAAAAAAGTATACCTCTTCAAAACTATAGGGACCCCTCCTTTCCTTATCAGCATTACCAAAATACCATTCTTTCTCACTTTCTCTCTTCATATCAGGAGAAGCTTCAATAACATTGCTCTGAAAGAAAACACAGGTAAAATATATGAATTACTTAAAAAAATAAACTCAGGTTACTTACTAATTTTAAATATTGGAGGATTTTATAAACAATAGTCCAGGCATCAAAAGTGGTAGAACTTTATCAACTAAAAATAAGTTCTGTGATGCAGTCAGGTAAAGAACCTGCTAAAATAACCACTATAGGAATCTTTATGCTATTGCTTATAGAAATGTTTGGAATCGTTAGAACTTGAATGAGAATTTCACTCTGGTGAGTTTTGGTTCACTTGTAAATAAAAACAATGAGCATATGTATTCACAGCAACATGGACAAGCTAAATCTTAGAAAAACAAGGGACCAGTTGCCATTTTGTCAGCAAACCAGAGCTACTCTAGAAGATACAGTTTCATATCTAAAAACACTTCATAATAAAGCTCAGTATTTTTGAAGGTCAAAGATGCAATATGTAGCATTCATGCTCAGTACAATGAAATTACATTATTTGTGCTCACTGAGTGGGAAGTCTTCGATTTGGTGCATGATCCGAATTAAACAGAATTAAGAGAGATAGAGATATAGAGTCTATTATGATAGACAGGAAAGTTAGACCTTCAAATACAATTCTTCTAGTAATAAGAAAATGGCATACTGAAATTGATGACTAACATTCTCCAGTAGATATGATTACAATTTGGAGAGCTGTCTCACTATTTAGGCGTTTCTCAATTGGAGACCTTTAATTGGAACCTCTCTTTCTCTAAAGTCTACTATAACAATAATAATACAAAGGTCAAATAATAAATTACTCCTTTTATGGAAAAAGTGTTCAATATGTTTTTTTTTTTTTTTTTTTTTTTAAATACTATCAAAAATGTAAAGTAATTCTAAACCCTAACACAGCAGTTTCAAAATACAGTGACCTATTTCACTTAAAGAATGCCTAAATAAAAAACCTACTTGTAAAGGTACAGTAGCTCGACTCGTATGAAGATGTGCAAGAGTGAGAATGTCAACAAGGATTCGTACACCATTTGAGTCCATTATATCCTTGACATTTTTCTGGAAAAAAATAAAAATGTTGTAGATTCTAAAACATACGGCAGACATGAAATATACAAATCAATTACAATCATGATGTGATCCAAACTAACCTTATTGAGAATAAGTTTGTTCAAGAATAATATCAGTCTGTCCCTTTCCAGTCTGTCAGTACACTGTTGGAAAAGCAAGATATTTTGTTTTCATTGGGTAGTTTGTTAAAATGACACAGCATGTAATATGATCAAAAATGTAAATATGTATTCAACAATAACATTTTGCTCATATGGCTATATGATAAAAAGCAAATTTATAGCAATTTATGACACCATCATTTACAAGCTCTACATAGTTGTGCATTTGTTAAAACTTAAATTTTCATATATATTTTGAGTAAATCGATTATTGGAACAGTTAATACTAACATTTATATTAGTTTGTTGCTTTTTGGAGTACGTAGAAACTTCAATGAATTTTACAGATGCTTTTATCAGTAACTTACTTATCAAACCAATCTTTAAATCTATGTTTCACAGTATACTATAAAAAAATAAACTCACAATATATATTAAGATAAGGCATTGAAATAAAATGGATGAAAAGAATTGAAATTAAATTTTTTTTGCTAAAGTCTCACACCCAATAGTACCGACACTAAACTACAACACAGCCTAGCATGACAAAAATGTGCTAGCACTTAAATGTACTGTAAAAATGTTTTTCCTTTAATGTATGTCCAATGACTTGTTCTACCAGCTGCAGGGTATAAAATGTATGATAAATTGCATTTTCATGTTTATTTGTTTATATGAAATAGCTGGTTTTGTGCTTTGAAACCACAACCTATTTAAAGGGACATTGTACACTAGATAGCTGGCACTATGACAAGTATATTACTGAGGAAATTGACCTAAAGAGTCCAGTGCTACCCCACTGTAATAGAAACCAAAGTCCTCCCATAGACAAGATAGAACAAAAGATAGGGGCTTATAGCACTCACCCTCAAACGTAATAGTACATTCTGGCTAAAACTTAACCTTTAATAATATTCACACATTTAAAACCGCAGGAATCTTCCGGCTGAGGGGCGGAGCATGCAGGTAGCTGGCAGGTAGCTGCTGTCGGCTCCGTCGGTCCCGGTTTCTATTCTAGGGAATCTACAAACTCCAGCCTTCCGAATTGTGCCTTGGTCTACTGGGATTAGACCCGGCACCCGATCAGGGGATCTCGGGCTAGAAGTCACTACTAGGCTGAAATTGCTCTCTCGCCAAGGGCACACTGTCTAACTGTCCAAGCATCACAACCCAGGGTTCCGAAAACCGCATTGAGTCTGGTCTGCTGCACATCTCTCCCCCTGTAATTGTCTGCACTATAGCGGAAAACCTGAAACTGCATGGTTTGAAGGTGGGAGATAAGAAAAAGGTGGCATTTGTATAAAGTGACACTGACCTATGGCGCCTAAGTGCGGTGTGAGTGGATAACCGGTTGGAGAATCGTGGTGTCCGCTGTTACAAGATTGAAACCCACAAGGAATTTGACTCTCCTTCGGATGTGGTGAGTTAACCCGCCGGGGTTTATCGCCCCTTAAAGCAGAAGGATCCTCAGGCACGCTACAGACTTTGCTATCTTGGAGGTGAAGGTGTGTTCCCGGCTGCTGCAGTGTGAACCAATCGAGTAACGGGAAGCCGACACTCCTACCTCCTGCTGGCGCCGCGCCAACTGTCTGAGGACGTAGAGCCCTTCCATTCCCCCACTACCTGCCGCAAATTGCTGCAGCCTATTTTGAGGTGTTAGACACACTACACAAGAGGACTGCAGACATCAAGCTGGCAAAGACCTAATTTGATTCAACAGTTGCTGCCGCGGAGACTGATCTAGCAGAAGGTATTACACGCCATTGAGGGCTGCCGTGGTTTGTTCCTTTACTGGGCTACAGACGGAACACCAAAGAGGAAAGAAGTATCAGAAAGGGCCCACTCTTCACTTGGCTGTATAACTCTCTTTGTGGATACCACTGAAACGTGTGTATAATTCCTCAGAATTAACCCAGAAGACATGTAAGTGCTACACCTAAGGGTGTCTAAATTTGGGTTATTACCACCTTAAGCAATTGGAGTGAGAGGCTATTGACCTCAGACGGAATTTTTTGTTTATCACACTCTTTTATTGAAGCAGGGCTTGGTATCTGGACTTTCGCTATTCCTAATACCTATTTTGCAATAAAATCAAACGAGACTTGTACTGTAGGATGTCTAGGGCTTTCTAAGGCCAATGTATAAAAGGTGACAAAGTACAGGTTGCAATCAACATATATGTCCTTTTTGAGAGGCGCCTATACTTATATAATACAACAGTTCTTTAAAATTGAATGGGCGCCTAGTGATATAAATATTTAATGTGTAGGTATATATATACAGTGATTGAAACATTAGTTTTATCCTAGGCATGAAACTTCTTTTGATATAAGGCTAGTAAATACCACTGTTTGGAACCAGAAAACTTGTATTTAGAGAATAACTTGTAAAGGATATATATTTTGTCAAATAATGAGTTCTATAAATCCTCTATACCTGAATAACAGCAATTAATTTAAATTAGAGTTGGTTATAGTAAGCTTTGTGGCTTTAAATTTGGAAACAGAGGTGCTGAAGTTAATTTAGAGGCAACTCATAAAGATTCGAGATACAAGTGTTGCTCTCTCTGATTTTTTTTTTCGCTCAATAAGTGCACTGGGATTGATAGTTTTCACCTTTTTTTTTTTTTTTCACCAACCGGCTGATTTCAGCCCCTATACACACATTGGGACCAGTGATTCCCTTTTCCGTGTTTTTTTGTTTTTGTTTTTTTTTTGCACAATAAGTGCACTGCGATTGATATTGATATTTTTCACTAACGGGCTGATTTCAGCCCCTATATACACATTGGGATCAGCGATTCCCTTTTTTCTCTTTTTTTTTTTGCACAATAAGTGCACTGGGATTGATAAATTGCACCCCTTTTTTAAGTTCACTAAGGAGCACTAAGTGTAACACTTTTTTTTTTTTTTTCCCTCACAATAAGTGCATTAGGATTGATAGTTTGCACTCTCCACCAGACTGCCTCTTTGGCGGCCTGTCACTGACAAATTTACACAGCCTTTTTTTTTTTTTTTTTATAATTATAAGTTGTGTATATCTCACATATATTGTATTGAATGGAGAGGTTCATCTCTCAACAAAAAAGTGCCTCTCCTAGTATGCCCCCGAAACACAATGAGAAGCGAGGGAATTCCAAAAATTCAGAACTACCTCATGACACCTCACAAGACCGTAATGCTATGAATTTGTTTAATGATATGTCTGAATTTGCTGCGGAAGTGGCAAAAATGATGGCTCCACATTTAGACGTAGTCAAACAGGAAATTAAAGCTGAGATTCTTAACCTTTCTAATGAGATTAGACAATTCAATGCTCGAATGGAGGAGGTCGAGACAAGGGTTTCTGACCTAGAAGACAGAGTAAATGCTGTGAGTTCGGCATCGGCCGTCCAGGATAAGGCCATCACTCAATTACAAGCACGAGTGGAAGACCTCGAAGATAGGTCAAGACGGAACAACTTAAGAGTGATTGGCCTTCCTGAAACGGCTGATTTTCAAGATGTTTTAAAATTTGTCTCTGTCACACTTCCTCAGGCGCTCTTGATTCCCCCTCCTCCTACACCATTCTTGATAGAAAGAGCCCATAGAATAGGGACACTCAGTGAAAATAATATTTCATCTAAAACAAGGCCCGTAATTTTTAAGTTTGTCAACTATCAGGATAAAGTCTTATATTTGAGCCACTATAGAAAGCTTAATTCCTTGGTTATCAATTCCCACAGAATTTCAATCTTTCAAGACTTTTCCGCGGAAACTAGGGCCAAACGCAGAGAAATGTCCCCCTTCTTCGACAAATTTAGCAAAGCAGAGTGCAGTGTTAGACTGGTTTACCCAGCAAGACTTCTAGTTAATAAGGCAGGGGTTTCATATGTGGCAAACAACAGTGAGGAAGCCAGGTCTTTATGTAAAAAAATGGACATAGCGTGATTAGTAGTAGGTAATGAAAATGTCTTGGGAAGTCTTTAAACAAAATTAAGAATGTTAGACAGTGGATTTTTAAGTCATTATGTTATAAAATTGTACATATGTTTGGATGTTTTCTTTTCTTTTTTTTTTCTCTCTCTTTCTTCCTCTCTGCTGTTCCTTCCCCTCCCCCATACCCCTTTTTCCCCCGACCACACTTCCTCCTGCACAATCGCTTTGGCCGCCTGACTGTGAATTTAAGTCCGAGACATTCGTCCAATTTTGTGTGGACATATGTTAGACATGCTTAAGTTGGCGTCCTGGAATGTGGGGGGCATAAACTCCCCAATAAAAAGAAAGACTATAATAAAACATTTAGCTAAATTAAAACCGGATCTTGCCTTTCTGCAAGAGACGCACCTGAAAAACTCCGAAATGGGGAAACTTCAAAGTAATTGGGTAGGGGAAGTAATTGAGGCGCCATTTAACGCCCGTAAAAGAGGAGTAGCTATTCTTTTAAATAAAAATTTAGAGTATAAAATAAACTCTTCAATTATAGATCAGGAAGGGCGATATATAATTGCAGAAATTACGATTAACAAAACACACTTTGTTCTATGCAACATATATGGGCCAAACAAAACGGATAAGGCATTCTGGGACAAGATGGTTTTACACCTCCTCAAATTTACAGGTCAGAATCTTATAGTGGCGGGGGACTTTAATTTAACAGCAGACCCTATCCTGGATAGGGCAAGTAAAGATCATAAGGTAACTCGCGATAGAAAGACTCATATTCTAAAAAAAATTCTTAAGCAACTTGGGTTAATAGACACTTGGCGTGTTCAAAACCCTGACTCAAGAGCCTTCACATGCCTAGCAAAAGGGCAGCAATCTTTGTCTAGGATAGACCTTGTTTTGATGGCAGAATCGATGGCGGGCTTAGAGTGGGAAGCTGACATAAAAGAGATAATCTCAGATCATGCGGTAATCACATTATCACTCAATATACAGCAGTGTCCAGATACTACTAATCAAAATATTTTCTTCCCCAAATATTTAATGAATAACATCAATTTTCAGAATTGGCTGATCAACCAATGGAGAGATTATGAAAATATTAATAAAGACTATAGAAATAAACCAGAGGTATATTGGGAAGCTGCCAAAGCTGTAATAAGAGGTAACATTAAAGCCTACATGTGCAAACTCAAGAAAAGAGTTAAACAGCAAGAAACCCAACTGAATAATCAAGTAAAAAATGCGTATAGGCTATACCTGAATGATCTCACGAGGGATAAATGGCGAAAGTACATAGACGCTAAAACGGCTCGAGATATATTTTTCAAACAAAAAACTGCGTTAGATATTCAGAAGCAAAAGGCCTTATGCGGAGGTTTTGTGGGCAGATCTGCCAAATTTTTGGCTAGGCTCACTAAAAAAAATCATAGGAACACCATAACAGCTGTTAGCTCAAACACAGTTAGGTATACCAACAACACAGACATTACCAAGATCTTCTACGACTATTTTAGTGATCTTTACAGAGCCGAAGACTACTCGATAGAGAAACAGATAGCATTCTGGGATAAAATCCAGATTCCAAAAATCTCCTCAGAAAATTTGGCTGAGATAAATAAACCGATCAGTACGGAAGAGATAGTGGCAGCTATTAAGTCTGCCAAATCAAATAAAGCAGCGAGACCTGATTGTCTTCCTATTGAGTTTTATAGGATTCTTCAACCACATATTACTTTAGCATTAGAAAAATTGTTTAACCTGTATTTCATTAGGAACAACAAATGCTCACCATATTTTGCAGCAGCGGTCATATCCTTAATCCCTAAAAAAAGCAAAGAACCTGATCTTCCAGAATCATATAGACCAATCTCCGTATTAAATACGGACTATAAATTACTAACATCTATTTTAGCAAACAGAATAAAACTACATCTGGGTTCAATTATTCATGAAAATCAAGCAGGTTTCATGGCAGGGAGAAATCCTTCTAGGAATATACGAAAGGTTATGACCCTGATAGATTTTTTCTGGAATAAATATAGAACAACGAGACATAGGGACACGGTGGACCTAGCCTTACTAACACTAGACGCAGAAAAGGCGTTTGATCGCATTGCATGGAGACATTTATTCTATTCTTTAGAACAATTTGGTCTTACAGGACACTTCCATAAATTTATACAGCTAATATATTCGACTCCTACTTCATCTTTACTTATTAATGGGCAGATTTCTCAACGGTTGGTTTTACAGCGGGGTACGCGGCAGGGATGCCCTTTATCTCCGCTGTTGTTTAATATATCATTGGAGCCTTTAGCAATTTTACTTCGACAAGAATTGGAGGGGATTCGGGTTGGAGACCAGAAACTAATACTATTAATGTATGCGGATGACATACTTTTAGGTCTGAGTAATATTGAACAGACCCTTCCTTGTTTACTTGAAGCAATCGAAACGTACGGTGCTATTTCAGGTTATAAAATCAACCTTACTAAATCCGAACTTTTATGGCTCAATAGGAAAGATTGCTATATCAAACATCCTTTTAACGAAACCATACAGATATCTTATCTTGGTATTAAATTAAGCGCGAATCCAGATGAGTGGTATAAGCTACATTTTGGTAAATGTTTTTCAAATTGTATAGACAAGATGGAAGGATGGAGGAATCTACCTATTTCCCTAACTGCTAGGGTTACACTCATAAAAACCATTTTGTTTCCCAAATTATTCTATCTCATACAAAACTTGCCAATTCCTATCCACAACAGAGATATAAAAAACTATAATAGGGCATGTTCTAACCTAATCTGGAAAGGTGCCAGAACGCGTATCTCTACCGCACGTTTCATGTGTAATAAGGAAGCGGCGGGTTTATCTCTCCCTAATATACAACTTTATAGCTTGGCAGCGCGGTTGAAGGTAGCGGTTGATTGGCTAACTCGTTGTGATCAGGTCTCTCCAATATTCTGGGAGACAGCTTTGGTGGCGCCTTTTCGGTTGGATGCTATCTTACATTGCCCGATGAATACACTTCCATCTTCACTTTTTTCACTCAGTACTTATAGGTACATCATTCTAGCTTGGCAAGAATGTTGTGCTCTTGCGGATTGTTCACCCTATGTTTCCAAATATCTTCCCATTACAGGCAACCCTAATTTCGCACCAGGTCTGTCTGATAAAGTGTTTAGGGTATGGGCATCTAAAGGTTTGGTATTTATCGTTCAATTGTTAGATGACAACCGTGTGCCTTTAACCTTTTCTGATCTAATACATGTATTTGGGCTTGAGAATAAGGATTTCTATGCTTATTTGCAGTTAAGACATTTTTTTGTGGAGTTAAAGCAAAAATACGGAATTGAGTGGGCTCTTTCGGTACTCCAAGCTAAAATTAATAACTTCCAAAGCGGCCTACACTCGATATCACCATTTTACAATTTTTTGAATCAGGGATCTTCTAGTCTTCAAAGAGAGTTTATAGCTGCAAAATGGAACAGGTTTTTCCCTGAGGTGAACAGTCAGGTCATTGAGAACACTTTCAAAACAATTGGAAAAAGCTGGGTACTGACGACTTGGAGAGAGACCCAAATTAAATTAGCCTTTATGACGTATTTGACTCCAACTAGGCTGACTAAGTGGTACAAGATACAGATGTTGTGCCCTAAATGTTCCTCTCAGAGTGCTGATATATTACATTGTTTTTGGAGCTGTCCCATGATTGTTCAATTCTGGCGCAGGGTAGAGCATTGGATTCAGTCCTCTCTCAAGATAGATTTCCATTTCCAAGCAAGGCAGATATTTTTTTTAGTGAATCCACACATTGTTCCTAGAAATCTCAAATTAATTAATTTGATTATATTTCTTGGCCGAAATATAATATTGAGAGCTTGGAAGGCTAAAGTAGCACCTAAGTTAAAGGACCTTAAAAATGTACTGTTGATTCACTTTACACAAGAACAGTGGAACTTGCAAGACTTTTCAGAAGAAAGGCTAGCCAGATTCTTTAGGCAATGGGGATCATTTATTTTATCTCTCCCATCGGAAGCGCAAGTTAGGCTGGTTAAACCTTTTAGGGAAACCACATATATGCAATTACAGGTATTAGCTGGTCATTTTCCCCGAATATGGTATAACACGGGAGAAGAGGAAAGGGAGTGAATATGGTCGGGGGAGGAACATTTTCTCTTCTTTTTTTTTTTCTTTCTTTTTCTCTCTCTCTTCTTTCTTCCCTTCTTCGTTTTGTTTTGTTTGTCCTATACAGCAACCGCTGCAATTTTAAGTTTTTTGGAAGTTAGTTATGCCAGAATCGAGTAATGCAGGGTCTTGCCAAACTAAGCTGGATCTAATTTACAAGCTAAATGTTTTCATCTTACTGGTCTTAAAAGAGACACAGCCTTCAAATAATTTTTTCTTTTGGTGTCAATATAGGTATTGTTTCAGAAGAATTGTAAGATATTTCATTTATGTGATTTTCTGTTCATGGGCATTAGGGGCATTCGTTAGACCGTATTTTGAATTAGGTCGTTGTACAATAGTTAATACTTAAAAACTGTGCAAGTCCGAGAAAAATATAGGAAAATGGAAAAGTATACGAGTGGGTGACGCAGATAAGTGTACAGTATCCTTTTTACAAGGGGGCTTGCAATTTGCCAAAATGATTCAATTTTGCGATGTTAAATGCTCTGTTTTGTTCTACAATATGTTATATCCTGCCCTGCGCGGCAGAAAATGATGCATATGTGTTATGTGTACACTTGATTTGTGAAAATAAATAAATATATATAAAAAAAAAAAAAAAAAAACGCAGGAATACCTGCAATCACAACCCACCATCATAAATGAAATTGTCTAAAAACCCCTTGTTTCCTGCCAATAACTGGATACGTCAGGGTTTTAGGTGCCAGGGGTGTCACAACGAAAAAATACTTTAAAACAATCACTGACAAGCCGAAAATGCGGGTATTACAGCCTTTTAAACATCCAACTAACCGTAATGAGCCAATCCAAGTGTGGGACGCCTTACCGCCCCTCCCACCCTTTGTAATCGTCCATTAATAGGACATGCTAAGGGTGTGAACTGGAATCGCTTATCTTATATGTTCTTAGTGATGCAAAGGAACAGCGTCATGAAACAACCCTTCTCCCCTCAGTTTTTCACTGCAAATACTTAGGAATACATTATCCTCTCATACATTTAATTGGTAAGAGATCCTATACTCTTATATGTTTTAAACGCTTAAGGTAGACACAGGTTTCGTAACTCTCAACCATCCAGAGAAGATCTCAACTATCACTGATTAACTTTTTGCAACAGTCCCAGGAATAAGCTCTATCGTGCCAATCCGCATATTAGATTTGTAAAGTGCCTCCCTAACTTTTAGTAACCATTTACTATTACATGATAATAGGGTAGAGTGGGGCAAAACTCCTAGAAACTCAGTTCAGTATATTACTCCGGAGGAGCTATAGCAAAGCCATAGTGGTTAAGCTCCAACATATTAACACAGTATAATCAGTGCACAGATCATAAAATACCTGGACAGAAGCAATAAATTCCATTGGTTAAATTTATATAGCCCATCTGGGAGTGTTTTTGTAACAATGTATAGTTTTGCTTATATTTTAATAACATTGTGATGATTTCCCGAACCAAGCCCCACAGTGTCAAATGCATACATGTGTTTACAGACTTCTACTGGCTCCTGTTTATGTTATCTGTCTTTTCATATGGGAAGGGGGAGGAGGGGAGGGTCTGCTCTTCTTGTTTTCCCAGCTTCTTTCAGTGGGTGTCCCAACCTAACATCATCAACAGTGCTAAACTGGGAGCTTCTAAGTAAGTTTTTAAAAGGTTTTATACTAGATTTTAATCTCAATATCCGTGCATATTCTTCTTTATAGTAGTGTCTATTACATGCAGTTATATGAAAAACATAATTTATGCTTACCTGATAAATTTATTTCTCTTGTAGTGCATCCAGTCCACGGATCATCCATTACTTGTGGGATATTCTCCTTCCCAACAGGAAGTTGCAAGAGGATCACCCACAGCAGAGCTGCTATATAGCTCCTCCCCTCACTGCCATATCCAGTCATTCGACTGAAACAAGCCGAGAAAGGAGAAACCATAGGGTGCAGTGGTGACTGTAGTTTAATTAAAATTTAGACCTGCCTGAAAAGGACAGAACGGGCCGTGGACTGGATACACTACAAGAGAAATAAATTTATCAGGTAAGCATAAATTATGTTTTCTCTTGTTAAAGGGACACTGAACCCAATTTGTTTCTTTTGTGATTCAGATAGTGCATGCAATTTTAAGCAACTTTCTAATTTACTCCTATTATCATTTTTTCTTCGTTCTCTTGCTATCTGTATTTGAAATAAAAGCCATCTAAGCTTTTTTGGGTTAAGAACTCTGGACAGCACTTTTTGATTGGTGGATGAATTTTTTCCACCAATCAGCAAGGACAACCCAGGTTGTTCAGCAAAAATGGGCCGGCATCTAAACTTAGATTCTTGCATTTCAAATAAAGATACCAAGAGAAAAAAGAACATTTGATAATAGGAGTAAATTAGAAAGTTGCTTAAAATTTCATGCTCTATCTGAATCACGAAAGAAAAAATTTGGGTACAGTGTCCCTTTAAGTGTATCCAGTCCGAAAAATCCATTACTTGTGGGATACCAATACCAAAGCTAAAGTACACGGATGATGGGAGGGACAAGGCAGGAACTTAAACAGAAGGAACCACTGCCTGTAGAACCTTTCTCCCAAAAACAGCCTCCGAAGAAGCAAAAGTATCAAATTTGTAAAATTTGGAAAAAGTATGAAGGGAAGACCAAGTTGCAGCCTTGCAAATCTGTTCAACGGAGGCCTCATTTTTAAAGGCCCAGGTGGAAGCCACAGCTCTAGTAGAACGAGCTGTAATCCTTTCAGGAGGCTGCTGTCCAGCAGTCTCATAGGCTAAACGGATTATACTCCGAAGCCAAAAAGAAAGAGAGGTTGCCGAGGCCTTCTGACCTCTCCTCTGTCCAGAGTAAACAACAAACAGGTTAGATGTTTGGCGAAAATCTTTAGTAGCCTGTAAGTAAAACTTCAAGGCACGGACTACGTCTAGATTATGCAAAAGACGTTCCTTCCTTGAAGAAGGATTAGGACATAATGATGGAACAACAATCTCTTGATTGATATTCTTGTTAGAAACTACCTTAGGTAAAAACCCAGGTTTTGTACGCAGAACAACTTTATCTGAATGAAAGATCAGATAAGGAGAATCACAATGTAAGGCAGATAACTCCGAGACTCTTCGAGCCGAGGAAATAGCCATCAGAAAAAGAACTTTCCATGAAAGAAGTTTGATATCAATAGAATGAAGGGGTTCAAACGGAACCCCTTGAAGAACTTTAAGAACCAAGTTTAAGCTCCATGGAGGAGCAACAGGTTTAAACACAGGCTTAATTCTAACTAAATCCTGACAAAATGCCTGAACGTCTGAAACTTCTGCCAGACGCTTGTGTAAAAGAATAGAGAGCAGAAATCTTTTGTCCAAACCCTCTTGGAGGAAGGACAATATCCTAGGAATCCTAACCCTACTCCATGAGTAATTCTTGGATTCACACCAATGAAGATATTTACGCCATATCTTGTGGTAAATTTTCCTGTTGACAGGCTTTCGTGCCTGTATTAAGGTATCAATTACTGACTCGGAGAAGCCACGCTTTGATAGGATCAAGCGTTCAATCTCCATGCAGTCAGTCTCAGAGAAAGTAGATTCGGATGATTGAAAGGACCTTGTATTAGAAGGTCTTGTCTCAGAGGCAGAGTCCATGGTGGAAAGGATGACATGTCCACTAGGTCTGCATACCAGGTCCTGCGTGGCCACGCAGGCGCTATCAATATCATTGATGCTCTTTCCTGTTTGATTTTGGCAATCAGACGAGGGAGCAGAGGAAACGGTGGAAACACATAAGCCAGGTTGAAGAACCAAGGCGCTGCTAGAGCATCTATCAGTGCCGCTTCTGGGTCCCTGGACCTGGATCCGTAACAAGGAAGCTTGGCGTTCTGGCGAGACGCCATGAGATCCAATTCTGGTTTGCCCCAACGGAGAACCAATTGAGCAAACACCTCCGGATGGAGTTCCCATTCCCCCGGATGAAAAGTCTGACGACTTAGAAAATCCGCCTCCCAGTTCTCTACGCCTGGGATACGGATCGCTGACAGGTGGCAAGAGTGAGTCTCTGCCCAGCGAATTATCTTGGAGACTTCTGACATCGCTAGGGAAGTCCTGGTTCCCCCTTGATGGTTGATGTAAGCCACAGTCGTGATGTTGTCCGACTGAAATCTGATGAACCTCAGTGTTGCTAGCTGAGGCCAAGCCAGAAGAGCATTGAATATTGCTCTTAACTCCAGAATATTTATTGGGAGGAGTTTCTCCTCCTGAGTCCATGAACCCTGAGCCTTCAGGGAGTTCCAGACTGCACCCCAACCTAGAAGGCTGGCATCTGTTGTTACAATTGTCCAATCTGGTCTGCGAAAGGTCATACCCTTGGACAGATGGGCCCGAGATAACCACCAGAGAAGAGAATTTCTGGTTTCCTGATCCAGATTTAGTAGAGGGGACAAATCTGTGTAATCCCCATTCCACTGACTGAGCATGCATAATTGCAGCGGTCTGAGATGCAGGCACACGAATGGCACTATGTCCATCGCCGCTACCATTAAGCCGATTACTTCCATGCACTGAGCCACCGTGGGGCGCGGAATGGAGTGAAGAACACGGCAAGCATTTAGAAGTTTTGATAACCTGGACTCCGTCAGGTAAATTTTCATTTCTACAGAATCTATTAGAGTCCCTAGGAAGGAAACCCTCGTGAGAGGAGATAGAGAACTCTTTTCTTCGTTCACTTTCCACCCATGCGACCTCAGGAATGCCAGAACTATCTCTGTATGAGATTTGGCAATTTGAAAGCTTGACGCCTGTATCAGGATATCGTCCAGGTAAGGAGCCACCGCTATGCCTCGCGGTCTTAGGACCGCCAGAAGTGAGCCCAGAACCTTTGTAAAAATTCTTGGGGCTGTAGCCAACCCGAATGGAAGAGCTACAAATTGGTAATGCCTGTCTAGAAAGGCAAACCTCAGGAACTGATGATGATTCTTGTGAATCGGAATGTGAAGGTAGGCATCCTTTAAGTCCACTGTGGTCATGTACTGACCCTCTTGGATCATGGGTAAAATGGTTCGAATAGTTTCCATCTTGAATGACGGAACTCTGAGGAATTTGTTTAGGATCTTTAAATCCAAAATTGGTCTGAAGGTTCCCTCTTTTTTGGGAACCACAAACAGATTTGAATAAAATCCCTGTCCTTGTTTCGTTCGCGGAACTGGATGGATCACTCCCATTACAAGGAGATCTTGTACGCAGCTTAGGAATGCCTCTTTCTTTATCTGGTTTGCAGATAATCTTGAAAGGTGAAATCTCCCTTGTGGAGGAGAAGCTTTGAAGTCCAGAAGATATCCCTGAGATATGATCTCCAACGCCCAGGGATCCTGAACATCTCTTGCCCACGCCTGGGCGAAGAGAGAGAGTCTGCCCCCTACTAGATCCGTTGTCGGATAGGGGGCCACTCCTTCATGCTGTCTTAGAGGCAGCAGCAGGCTTTCTGGCCTGCTTGCCCTTGTTCCAGGACTGGTTAGGTTTCCAGGCCTGCTTGGATTGAGCAAAAGTTCCCTCTTGTTTTGAAGCAGAGGAAGTTGATGCTGCACCTGCCTTGAAATTTCGAAAGGCACGAAAATTAGACTGTTTGGCCTTTGATTTGGCCCTGTCCTGAGGAAGGGTATGACCCTTACCTCCAGTAATGTCAGCAATAATTTATTTCAAACCAGGCCCGAATAAGGTCTGCCCCTTGAAAGGAATGTTGAGTAATTTAGACTTTGAAGTCACATCAGCTGACCAGGATTTGAGCCATAGCGCCCTACGCGCCTGGATGGCAAATCCGGAATTCTTAGCCGTTAGTTTAGTCAAATGAACAATGGCATCAGAAACAAATGAGTTAGCTAGCTTAAGAGTTCTAAGCTTGTCAACAATTTCAGTCAATGGAGCTGTATGGATGGCCTCTTCCAGGGCCTCAAACCAGAATGCCGCCGCAGCAGTGACAGGCGCAATGCATGCAAGGGGCTGTAAAATAAAACCTTGTTGAATATACATTTTCTTAAAGTAACCCTCTAATTTTTTATCCATTAGATCTGAAAAAGCACAACTGTCCTCAACCGGGATAGTGGTACGCTTTGCTAAAGTAGAAACTGCTCCCTCCACCTTAGGGACAGTCTGCCATAAGTCCCGTGTAGTGGCATCTATTGGAAACATTTTTCTAAATATAGGAGGTGAGGAAAAGGGCACACCGGGCCTATCCCACTCCTTACTAATAATTTCTGTAAGCCTTTTAGGTATTGGAAAAACATCAGTACTCACCGGCACTGCATAGTATTTATCCAGCCTACACAATTTCTCTGGCACTGCAATTATGTCACAGTCATTCAGAGCAGCTAATACCTCCCCAAGCAATACACGGAGGTTCTCAAGCTTAAATTTAAAATTAGAAATCTCTGAATCAGGTCCCCCCGATTCAGAGACATCACCCACAGACTGAAGCTCTCCGTCCTCAGGTTCTGCATATTGTGACGCAGTATCAGACATGGCTCTTACAGCATTTACGCGCTCTGTATCTCGTCTAACCCCAGAGCTATCGCGCTTGCCTCTCAATTCAGGCAATCTGGATAATACTTCTGACAGGGTATTTATTCATGATTGCAGCCATGTCCTGCAAAGTAATCGCTATGGGCGTCCCTGATGTACTTGGCGCCATATTAGCGTGCGTCCCTTGAGCGGGAGGCGAAGGGTCCGACACGTGGGGAGAGTTAGTCGGCATAACTTCCCCCTCGACAGACCCCTCTGGTGACAATTCTTTTATAGATAAAGACTGATCTTTACTGTTTAAGGTGAAATCAATACATGCTCCACCATGGCTTTTAAACATAATGAACAAGTATCCTCTGTTTCAGACATGTTTGTACAGACTAGCAATGAGACTAGCAAGCTTGGAAAACACTTTAAAGCAAGTTAACAAGCAATATAAAAAAACGTTACTGTGCCTTTAAGAGAAACAAATTTTGACAAAATTTGAAATAACAGTGAAAAAAGGCAGTTACACTAACAAAATTTTTACAGTGTATGTAACAAGTCAGCAGAACATTGCACCCACTTGCAAATGGATGATTAACCCCTTAATAACAAAAGCAGAATAATAAATGACAAAAACGTTTTTTAAACACAGTCACAACAACTGCCACAGTCTACTGTGATTGTTACCCTCCTCAAACACGACTTTGAAGCCTTTTGAGCCCTTCAGAGATGTCCTGGATCATGCAGGAAGAAGCTGAATGTCTCTGTCAGTATTTTTAGCTGCACAGAAAAGCACTAAAATAGGCCCTTCCCACTCATATTGCAACAGTGGAAAGCCTCAGGAACTGTTTCTAGGCAAAAATCAAACCAGCCATGTGGAAAAAAACTAGGCTCCAATAAGTTTTGTCACCAAACATATATAAAAACGATTAAACATGCCAGCAAACGTTTTATATTACACTTTTATAAAAGAAAATGTATCTCTATTAATAAGCCTGATACCAGTCGCTATCACTGCATTTAAGGCTTTACTTACATTAATCCGGTATCAGCAGCATTTTCTAGCAAATTCCCTCCCTAGAAAAATATTAACTGCACATACCTTATTGCAGGAAAACCTGCACGCCATTCCCTCTCTGAAGTTACCTCACTCCTCAGAATATGTGAGAACAGCAATGGATCTTAGTTACTTCTGCTAAGATCATAGAAATCACAGGCAGATTCTTCTTCTAATGCTCCCTGAGATGAAACAGTACACTCCGGTACCATTTAAAAATAACAAACTTTTGATTGAAGTTAAAAAACTAACTATAATACAACACTCTCCTCTTACTACGTCCATCTTTGTTGAGAGTTGCAAGAGAATGACTGGATATGGCAGTGAGGGGAGGAGCTATATAGCAGCTCTGCTGTGGGTGATCCTCTTGCAACTTCCTGTTGGGAAGGAGAATATCCCACAAGTAATGGATGATCCGTGGACTGGATACACTTAACAAGAGAAATTGGTGTACACTGTCCCTTCAAATGGGTTGAGCTTGCAGGTAAAATCAGATCTCTTTATTGAATCACTTTCTATACACAGACATGTTTTTATTGAGGTTCACTTCGAGGCTTACAAACAATATGGAGCTGTAAAAATTTACATTACACAACATACATTAAGGAAATTAAAGTCATTAATAAAGGCAAAATAAATACAGAAATTATTTCTTACTGTTCAATGTCATAAGAAAATCTGAGGGGAAAAAAATAATACTTAAATAGAATGCCAACTATATTGTAGTCCTTCTGGATTGCTCATGAGGCCATTTGTGGACCTCCTAAACCTGTGCAATAATCATAACAACAGAAGGTAATCTAAAACAAAGGAGACCGCTTGTGGGTCTAGATTGGTAAACCTCATTTCTCCAACATAGGTGTGTCCGGTCCACGGCGTCATCCTTACTTGTGGGATATTCTCTTCCCCAACAGGAAATGGCAAAGAGCCCAGCAAAGCTGGTCACATGATCCCTCCTAGGCTCCGCCTACCCCAGTCATTCTCTTTGCCGTTGTACAGGCAACATCTCCACGGAGATGGCTTAGAGTTTTTTAGTGTTTAACTGTAGTTTTTATTATTCAATCAAGAGTTTGTTATTTTGAAATAGTGCTGGTATGTACTATTTACTCAGAAACAGAAAAGAGATGAAGATTTCTGTTTGTATGAGGAAAATGATTTTAGCAACCGTCACTAAAATCCATGGCTGTTCCACACAGGGA